>NW_007735547.1:69364-73462 GCF_000696425.1 Galeopterus variegatus
AAAACCCTCTGGGAGTACCTCCCACCTTAAAAAAATTAACAAAAACTTACTTCAGTAGAGAAAGAATTCAAGAAATAGAGAATGATATTCTGAGCTGTGGAAACAAATTGAGGAAAAAACCAACCTCATTAACTGAACAAATGGATGAATTAGAAAAAGATAAGATTGAAAAAAATAAGGGTGAATCTCAAATGACTGCCACAGAAGAAAGGTTTGAGATTATCATTTTGAATACAGAAAAAGACACACAAAGATATTAAAGCAGTTAGGAAGACATATAAAAACAAAAAGAATATATCACAAGTATAAATGTTATTTCTGCAATTGAATATTCAACAAATGGAACAGAGAAAGCATATTCACAGATATATTGGGAAAAATATTGCTAGGAAATGCAGAACTGGTTTTGAAAATGTAAAAGGTCACACCGTGTTCTATGAAAAATTGATCCGAAATGGTACATACTAAGATACGTTCTAGTTTTGTATTGCATTTCAAAGAAAACTGAGGAAATTTTCATGCACATTGGCAAAAGAACAAAAGCAAATGTAAGAGAGAAAATCAGGTTTGCATCTGACTTTTCACAGCTAGATTAAATACCAGAAGAAAGTGGAGCAATATCTTCAAAATTCCAAGGAGAAAATAACCAAAAATATAGCCAATTTGTAATTAAAGTTCAAAAGTAATTTATATTTATAAAGGCAGTAGGCAATTATTACCAGATAGGAAAAGGCACAGGAAAAAATAATACCCTTAAGTTCCTCCTGAATAATGACTTACTGTTCCAATACAGCTAACCAGTAGGTGAATCAAAATTTGAAAATCAGGAATAGAGTATGGAAATGGAAAATTAAACTAGTAGTAAGTATCGAATCCCTCACTCAGATATAAAACCAAGTTTAAACAACTGAGACAGATGCCTACAGAAAAGAATGCAAGTGCTATAAACGTTTATAATTCAAAATAAAAATACAATCATCTTAAAGCAGAAAATGGTGAAAAGAAAGAAAAAAAACATGAGTGCTCATTTTCTCCTTTCTAGCAAGGCATCATTTTCACAATATAAAATTAAAACTTGGAGGAAAAAATTGGCTCCAGTTCTATATAGTTTATCATGATCTTTCCTTCTTAATTTTCTTAGAATGTTTTAGGTATTATAATCGTTATTATAAAAATAAAAAAAGCATTTATTTGACACTTCGATTTCATTCCATTCCTTTTTATTGTAGAAATCCGAAAAATATTAAATTTAATACTTTTTAAATAAAATACATGGATAGGGCTGGCCAGTTAATCTCAGTTGTTGGAGCACAGTCTTATCACACCAAGGTCATGGGTTCAGATTCCTGTACTGGCCAACCACCAAAAAACAAAGAAACAAACAAAAAAACATGAGTATGATCTCACTTTAAGAAAACAATTTTTGTTAATATATAATTCAATTTTTCATTATATATGCATAGAAGCAAGCTGGAATGATTATCTGTGTAATTTTCTTTCTTGATGAGATTCTGATCATCATGATGATGAGGTTTAAAAAAAATTATTCTTTATACGTTTTCTGTATTGCTTGAATTTAAAAACAAAAGCATGTGCAACTACTTATAAATACTATAAAATCATTACCCCCAAGTGAAAAGGGGTCTATGTAATACTAATACTCCTATTTGTACAACATGGATTTAACTCTTTGCTTTCAGGTGGTAAAATTGTTAGGGACTGGCCTGGGTAGTAAAGGAGATTGAGGACTTTCCTTTCACAGAATTTTTAGGTTTTCATATTGAGGCAGGGAACCCTGAGCATTTTCTCATTGGTAAACCTGCCCCCTTCCATTGGAGAAACTGTTATAGAAATTTTATGCTTGGCTGTTTTAACTGTGAACTTTAGCTTCTGTAACCTAGCTTGCTTCCTGCACCCATGTGCTAATGAAAGGTAACAGAGGTTTTGCACTGCCCTAAGGGCCGAATGCAAATTTGGCTCCAGAACTGACCAACGAGCTATGTCTCATGGCCACCCAATCTGAATTAACAGGATGCATCCCTCATTTGCATCAGAGGACCTAAATGAGAACTTGGGTGGGAAGTTTTGGCCATATAAGGATGCCCATTCCCTTCAGTGGGGGAGACACTAGCCGAATGCTCGTGCTCTCCTTGCTTGCAAGCAATAAAGCGCTGTAACACCAAAAAGAGCTGTTAACTAATAAAGAGCTGTAATACCAGCGTTGGTCTTGGATTCCTCTGTGTGAGCAACCTTGCAACAATATCCTGGGACATGTTATTCTTACCTGATGGAAATGACTTTGAAAGGGCTTTCATCAGATTTTTAAGATAGGACCGGGATCCTTTTGACTTTGCCAAGATTTACAGAGTTTTCAGATCTCATTTTCTAGAAGTCTACTTCTACATTTATTAAAAATCCACATGCTGGTACCACGAGAGATCTTGTCATATCTTGGCTTCCAACTAGCTGGCTATCCAACTAATGGGAGTCCTAATAACCTAATAGAAATCAAGAGGACAAGGGAGGAAAGCAATATTTATCTTTAAACACATATGTACTTGAATATGGTAAAATGAATTTTGAGATTGAAAACCTGCAAAGCAGGGCAAATATTCAAATCTCCTTCATCCTAATGGAAAAATTCACTGATTGACAGGGAGATGTTGTGTCCTGTCAGTTACAGCAGTGACCTTCAGACTTGATGCTGGCATCAATACACCACAACAAGCTATCTGTTAGAAAGTAAACACAGATCTATCCGCACTTCAAGAAATCTTCAATAAATATTGTGCAAAGTCATTTAACCGATGATTCTTATCTCTTGAAATGCATAGAAACTGCACTTCCACAAACCTCATAATAATTACTCCCTAAATACATTTACTTACATTTCAATTTTTGTTTTTGGTGGAGGAGTGATTTCTGAAGAGGGATTTTAAGAGAATTGCCTTCCTGGAGCCTTGGTGAATATTCTTTAAATGCCTGCTTTATTGTTTCAGTATAAAGTAACATTCTCCTAAATAAATGAATGACAAAAAGTAGTAGAATTCTTGCTTGTGTGACACTGGCATATTCAAAATTTTACTCACATATTCATTCCTTAGAAAAATAAATAAACTCATAAAATAATTTTATTTTTAAGCTCCTAAAATATCCACTTACCTTGAAGAATTAGTTATTCCTTCCTTCTCTACTTCCTTCCTACCTTCTTTCCTTCCTTCCTGCATTTCCTTTCTTCCTTTTTTTCAAATATACTTTGCAAACATTTATTGATTATACTTGCCCAGGCCATTGTGCTAAGTATTAGGAATACAGAAAAAGATGTAGTCCACATTTCTGCTGATCTTAAATCCAATTCTGGTTAAGTATTTCTGAGAAATAAAGATGTGGTATTTTGATATACAGTATATATTTTGCCTTTCATCCACGGTTTCTGGCTCTCCAAGGCAGTATTCTACTCTTGCCCAGCCTTTCTGTCTTGCAGCTGGCCATAAAGAAATTCTCTTACCCACCCTTTCTGATTGTAGGTCACAGGATTCTTATTTCAGAAGAAATCCTGCCCCATGTCTACGAGAAAGGAGTGCTGCACAGAGAGGCCAATGAGAATCTAAACAGACCTCGCTGGATTTCCCCAATCAGTTGATTAGTATTAGACTACACCCTTTTTGTTCAATCACATTTCTACAAAGTTGTCCATGCTTCAATCATGCCTACATAATGAAACTTGCATAAAAACCTTGAAGAATTGGGTTTTGGAAGCCTCCGGATAGCTGAATATGTAAATATTCCTGGAGGTTGGCATGCCTGGGGAGAGCATGGAAGCTCCATGCCCCCTCCCCCATATCTCACCCTATGTACCTCTTCATCTGCATCCTTTATAACATTTTTTATAATGAACTGGTAAATGTAAGTGTTTCCCTGAATTCTGTGAACTGCTGTAGCAAATTAATTGAACCTAAGGAGGGAGTCCTAGGAAACCCAATTTATAGCTGGTTGGTCAGAAGAACAGGTAAAACAGCCCGTGGCTGGTAATTGGCATGGGAGGTGAGGGGTAGTGTTGGAGACTGACTCCTCAGCTTGTGAGATCTGTAGCTATTC
>NW_007735547.1:73860-76643 GCF_000696425.1 Galeopterus variegatus
GTGAGATCTGTAGCTATTCCCTCATAGAGAGTGTCATAATTGAATTGGAGGACACTCAGCTGGTAGAACTGTAGAACTGATTGCTTGCTGGCTAGTTCATGGGGAAAATCTCCTACATACCTGGTGTCAGAAGCACGTTGTGTCCAGAAGTGTGCTGAGTACAGTGGGAGAAACCGAGAAACTGAAAAAGAGTTACTCAGTTTCTCCCACTTCAAAAGGCTTTTGAAGTCTATAAGTCTGTTTTTGAGGTAAAGCAACATCTTCCACAAATGACTGAAAGGATATGTTAATATTGCATATACATATATTTTGTTTTTACATTTTAGTTTTAAGCACCTTTAACTAATATTGTTTCCATCGTCTGAGCACCTGTAGTGTGTCATGAACATATTGTGTTCATTTCTCCTCTAAACTTCCAACCTTGTTCCTCTTCCCTGTAATACCACATATTGCTGCCACATAGAAGAATCCTTCATTTTCTTCAAATTGTATCTCAATCACAAAAACTTCTTTACATTTAGTAGGTATCATTATTTTTTTTAATTTATAAACAAATCATTTATATATAGCGGACATAATTTAGCAGTTCATCTTCACATACTCCAATACTTCATCTTCACATGTTAATCTTGTAGCCCCCGACTGGAATGTAAGTACCTGGAGAAAAGATTCCTTTGTTCTCAGCCACTGCGTGATAGTGATAGGAACTTGAGAAGTACTTACTCACTGAAATATTTTATTTTCTAAATACATTTATTAAGAGGTATTGGGAGTAGGGTTTTCATATGTAGATAGAAAAACAGGTGTTGGGACTAGGGTTTTCATATTTATATAGAAAAACGGGACATTCAATTACAAGATATGAAACTGTGCAGAAAACTCAATTGTCCATAATGTATAGCGATTTTTTAATAATCGAATTATTTTCAATTTTATCCCCTATTAACCACTTGGTGGAAACTTATTTTAAGCCAAGGCAACTCTCTTTTCCCAGGGTTGGGTCAAATATTTGGGGGATGAAGGAGCTTAGGTAATGCCAAAGTTTTGTAGGAGGGGCTATTTATCTTTTTTGCACCTGGCATCTAGGGAGATGTTCACCTTCACAGCAGGTGCTTGGTCTTCAGACCATATAGTTTGCTACTGAGATGTTTCTTTTTCCTATCTTTTTACCCCTTCACTTCCAACCAAGTTCTGTGTTATGTTTACCACACTGAAATATGTGGGATCTTGACATTTCTGTGCCACTCTGGAGCATGAAAATCTTGCATTCTCATTCTGCATCTTGAGTTTTTGTTAATAAGTCAGGCACTGGTCCTGCCAACATTTATGTGCTCATTTTCCCCCTCTTTCTTTCCTTCTTGTTTCTCCCCAAATTGGGGAGTGTGTGTGTGTGTGTGTGTGTGTGTGTGAGAGAGAGAGAGAGTGTGTGTATTTTCTATTTGTGATCATCTTCATCAGGAAAGTACAATCTAGCTCTCTCGATGGTTTATGAAATGCTTTGTCTATGCCAAGGACTTCTCCAAAGACCAAGATTTTCATAAAACAAAGCCAGAATAAGCCTAAACCACCAATTGACCTAAATGTTTGAATTAGCATGAGGACTGAGGATAGAAAGAAAACATGTGTTATTCTGGGAAGTAAAACATCTCAGCAACTTTAACTGTCACTTTTAGGAGAAATTTATTCCCATTATAAACACTATACAGAGAATAGTTTAGCAGTAAAACAATGCCACATCCATGGACTTAAAATCTATAAATTCAAGGTCACAAAAAGTAGGTTTGACCCATTGTTACTTCAAAATATAAAAATAATTAAAAAGTATTACCATAATATAGAAGTATTTTCAGATTAGCCTAAGAGATGGGTGAGGTGAAGGGGGCTTGGCTTCTCCTGCTCAAATTTATATTCCCTAGAATGATTTCTGATTATTCAAGAAGGAAAATAAATTACTCTAATGCATGCTACATAGATTGGAAATGGCAAACTGGAGAATAGAAGAGAAGTTGAAACACATTCAAGGTTAAGAAAATTAGGCAAATATCTGTTCAAAATGTGTGATGTGGATTTAATTGTACTTTATTACTTGAGTTCCTTTCAGTAAACAGTGATTTAGAAGTATTCATCTTTTGGTCCCAAGTTTTATCCATAGGTGAAAACACAAATATCTTCAGGATCCAGGCCGATAAACTGAATGTGGATAGACACCAATTCTAACCCCACAGGAGGTAAGGGGAATTAGACGTGTGATTTTGCTCTACAAAAAGGTTCACTTCTTTGTCAAAAGTGTTGGGTTCAGGGAAATATTCTCTGCCAAGTTCCTCTACATTCATGCCAAATAATTTTCAATTGGTTTTTAAGGCCATGTGTATTTTAAATGAAATGAATACATACATTTTAGATTCCTCTACCCTTAATTTACCCAGATGGTTCAGAAGACATCCGATAAACCTTTGATTCATATTATAAGAAATACATTGCTTAAAGGGTTTGGAAGTCAAGAAGCGAGGCACTTCATTTGCAAAGAGTAAGTGAACCCAAATATACTAGCTCTGTGTGTTTGACGACAGTGAGCACAGCACTCTTCTGAGGTTGGAATGAAGTGTTGGACTGAAACTCACTGAGGTAGTTTTAGTGCTTGGTTGAATGTTCAAACCTAATAATATTGAACTTTACATTTAATATCTACATGTCTTGGATCATACTAAATTTATTAACTTAACTGATATATTCAAGTACATACACGAGTAGATGCCCACTGTTAGTCTCAAGCACTTACTTTC
>NW_007735548.1:0-513 GCF_000696425.1 Galeopterus variegatus
GTTTGACTACTTTAGACATCTCATGTTCATGCAGCATAATGTCCCCCAGGTGCATTCATATTGTCACATATGGCAGGATTTCATTCTTTGCTTAGGCTGAATAATATTCCACTGTATAGATGCACCACATTTTCTTTACCCAGAAAATCCAAGGAACTTAAACAACTCAACAGCAAAAAAAACCAAATAATCCAATTAAAAAATGGGCAAATGACCTGAATAGACATTTCTCAAAAGAAGGCATACAAATAGCCAAAAGACATATGAAGAGATGTCCAACATCACTAATCATCAGGGAAATGCAAATCCAAACCACAATGAGATATCATCTCACTATTACCAAAAAAACTCAAAAACGATAACAGGTATTATTGAGATATGGATATCATGGATGTGGAGAAATTGGAACCCTTGTACATTGTTGGTAGGAGTGATAAATGATGCAGACTGCATGAAAATCAGTATGGAGGTTTCTCAAAAAATTAAAAGTAGAACTACTATGTGCTCCAGCAA
>NW_007735548.1:6064-15178 GCF_000696425.1 Galeopterus variegatus
AAAAAAAAAAAAAAAAAAAAAAAAAAAAAACCAACACCCCCCCCCCCCCCAAGGGATAACATGAGAAAACAAGACGGGGGAGATCAAAAAGGATGCAAGAAAACCAGAAATGCAATAGCCGAATTAAAATGGGCACCAGAGGCAGTTAAGATTGCTTTGAGGGGGAAAAAAGGAAAAAGACATAAATGAAAATTTCTTTTGTTTTAAAAAAATACTTTGAAGACAATGAATTGACATTTTACACACTTAAGGAGAAAAAAGTTTACCTACCAAAACATGAAGCATTCAGTGGAATTTCCATCTATGCTGGCAGCTCAGTATCCCTTCTTCCTTTTGTAGGAGGCATAGCCCTTCGTGTGTTCCGAGAGCTCTTCTGCCTGGTGTTACCAACCCAAAGAGACTGTGTGACCCAGTGCAAGGCTGACCCTGGGATTTGGGCTCATGAGGTAGGAAACCGGTTCTCTGAACAGAGTCAAGCACATGACCGAAGCCAGACCAATGACATTCTCACTGGTAACCTCTGCCAAAATAGTGGAAAAATCTTTGTGTCACATCTTAGCATCACTTCTTTGTGTGACAGTGGTTTGTGTCTGGAGTTGTTGACAGCTACTTTTTTTCCCCACAGAAAGCTTTACTAGGGAATAAAGCTAGTTATAAGAGGATAGAAGAGGAGGCTGCCCTGAGTGCAGCTGCACCTGAGCATTTCAATATATGAGTTGATATGACTTTCTTTTTTTTTGGGGGGGGGGTTATATTAAGAGAATTGGGTTTTTGTTGTTGTAACTGAAATAAACTCATATAATGTTAGCATTTCCTCTGAAAAGTGGGTATTGGAAGAAGCACCTATAGATTTTCAAGAAGAAAAGTGTTATAATTTGAGAATTTTTTATCCAAGTTTAAATTCTGGGGAAAGGCATTCTTAGATATGCAGGGACGCAGAAAATATAACCCCCAGGAATCCTTCCCGAACCAATGCTTGATGTCTTCGTTTAGTCTGTGTGCGCTGATACAAACTGCAGAACTCGATCTGGCTACAGATCTGATTGACTAGTGATCTCCATCTACTTGGAGAAGCTTGAGATCACCTCCGGTACCCTCAGCCCCCTCTGAGGAGGTCACTTGTGTTGGTCCTTGTTGTAGCATGAGCTCATGACACCAGCCAAAGTTGTTTGAGCCAAGAATGGGGGAAATAACATGAGAGGAATGTTCTGTGTTTGGCTTATGTCTCTGCCTGTAACCAGTCCTCTAAACTGGGTGAAACGGGCTTGCCTGTGAGATATTGCCAAGACATTTGAGTATGATACATTTGGAAAGAGTCAGCAGGCTGGATAGAGAAAAACACACAGAGAAGGCAGAAGCCACAGAGTCATGGAAGTTGGATGACCAAGAGGACACTAGCTGGAAAGTGACATAAGCCTATCTTGAAATGCTTGAAGCTGAAAAGAGAATTTATTCCTTCAGAAATGAGAAATTCAGGAGGACTCTGGTTTTAGGAACAACTGCACCCTAAACCACATCTGTTCTGCCTTCTGTGTTGGCTTTACTCCCAGGTACATCTCTCTCAGGTTTCGTTCTCCAAATTCTAAAAGTCTGCAGGAAAAAGACAGCTTCTCCTTCCTCAGTGGTTCAACAGGAGTACCTGCGGAGATGGGCTTTGCCTCAGACGTGCCCATTCTTGGACTGATGGTGATGGCTGGGAACCTACATTCTGAATAAATAGGTTTGGATGCAGGATCCCTGCTGGAGCTTATCCCTCCCTATGGCCTGGAGGTAGGGGAGAGAAAAGGAGAGCTGTTCTCACAAGATGGGGAATGGTTGTCCAACAGCAAAAAACAACAGACACCATCTACAGAATTTCAATAGCATAAGACGTAGGGTAGAGGCATGAAGGGTAGAAAGGCGTTGATGGAAATATCAGAAACAGAGAGAATGTCTGAGTCGCTAACATAAGCTTTGCATGAGGAGGCATCGGATGCCTTTGGGCGCACGTTGATTTGACCTGGTTGACTGGGATGATTGTACTTCATGGTGGTCTAGAACAGGGTTTCTCAGCCTCAGCACTATGGACATTTGCAGCCGGATCACCCTTCCTATGGGGGCTGTCTAGTGCATTGCAGGATGTTGAGTGGCATCCCTGGTCCCTACCCACTAGATGCCAGCAACACCTCCTCCCCAGCTGTGATAGCCAAAAATGTGTCCGGGCACTGCCAAATGTCCCCTGGGGAAGTAAATCACCCCTGCTTGAGGACCACTGTTTTACATCACAAGGGCGATAGCTGGGGTTTGTGATTGTTTTCTAATAGATCTTAGTTTTTGTCTTTTTGACTTTCCTGTGTATCCCAGCAATAACCCCAGTCAACTGTGGTACCCCTGAGGGTATCTCAGGTGCATCTTTAAAATTCATATTTTACTATTAATATACTATGAGACAGTTTTTATTTATTGCTCTTTTTCTTTGAATAGGGCAGTTCTCTGAGTTACCCATATCAGATGTGATCATTTTTCAGTGCTTGTTACATCACTTTCCACTAGGCCAGTGAATTCCTGTGTTGACTGTTTCTACATATGTGAGATCATTCTGCATATACTGATTTTGGTCATTTTTTTCTTTATGCTTCTGCTTCTTGGAACTAAAAAAAGCAAAAAATATATACATTATTTTTAGGGTTATAGGTGTTAATTTTTAGAAGTAGATGCAATTTTGAATATGCCAGCTGATCATAATACATAAAAATATTTGTAACAAGGATTAATTATATACAAACACTAATAGTGTGAATGTTTATTATTTCTATTTTTCTACTTTTTGGTATTTCTTCCATATCCATAAATTTGTGCTACTTTAGAAAAATTTAAAAATAAGATAGCTGAGGAAGGTGAAAGGCCACCCAGGTGATTCCTGAAATGCACAGTTGGGGAGCAGACCTGGATTTCTGGTCACAAGGCTTGTTAGGGGGAAGCCTGGCTTTGTCTTTGACTCTTCAGAGGATAAAGGTGACAAAGGACTCCTTGGCAAAGAGACATGCATTGGGGCTTTGCCAAACATGAGAGTCCTCCTTGACCTGTCTCTGCTGATTGATGAGGAGACCCTGCCATCTTTCTTTAATTACTTTGCCATATCAGCACTGCCCACAGATGACGTGTCATTGCCCACATTCGTGGTTGAGGTAGTTACATTTATCTTTTCCTAAACTGCTCTAGGTTCCATTATCAGCATAGAAAGCCAACACTCTGGGATATTTTGCAATATTTCTAAGTGTGGAAATAATCTCAGTTAACAACTGTTTGAGTATTTATACACTTTCTTTATCCCATACTGCCTTCTTTTGATACAAATAGTGCCACAGAGCCTTACCCTCCCATCAAAGAACTTAGTCTACTTGGGATGACAGACCAGTGTGAATTACATACATTGCACAGCATCAACCATGTGAATGGACATGTGGTTGAATCTTAAAGCTTGTTGCAAACTCTGGACATTTTGCAAGTCCACAGGAAGAGATGTGATGATGTGGGAAGTGAAATTCGAATAGAATGTAAATGGAGTGAAAGAAGAAAGCCCTAACCCTGGGAATGTGGACACTGCCGTCATTTGGGAGACTCTAGACATGCAGAGAAACTTAGTACAGGTGGGTGTCCATGCCCACGTGCAAGCTTGCATTTTGTAATACTTTGCAGACAAAGGTTACTGCCTGGGCATCAGCCATTCCTGCCCTGGGGCTCAGGTGGGAGAGATAATATATGTGCAGAGCTAAATGGACAGGCAAGCCAGCCTCCCACTGTGGGTCCTGATGTTTCCTCACAGCGAACACTCACTATCAGATTAAATGCATCAGAAAGTTAAAGGAAAATCAGTTTTGTGACTGATGGGCATTTCAAATGGCATACATCTTTTATGGAGTTGATGATCTTGGTGCAATTACTGACAGCTCACATCCTAAGGATCCAGGGAAAATAAAACTCGATCTTCAAGTTGATTAAAAAATACACAATGCAGGGCCGACCCCGTGGCGCATTCCAGAGAGTGCGGCGCTGGGAGCGCAGTGACACTCCCACCACGGGTTCGGATCCTATATAGGGATGGCCGGTGCTTACCAGTCACAAAAAGGACAAAAAAAAAAAAATACACAATGCAGATCCTAAGCTACACATTTCAAGGCCTTGTATTGTGAATACAAAGGTGCTTGTAAGATGACAAATGTTTTTATTGATCAATAATTGCTAAGTCATGCAAACCAAATCGATATCTATAAGGCTAGTAAGAAACTTCTGAATTGGGTTGATGAACTAAAAATATGGTTTGATTGATTTTTTTTAGTCTACCCTTCAGTGTTGCTTCTTTCTATTCCTAAATATAGACATTCTCTAAGAGACTGCTCTTTCCGTCTTTGCTTCATTTTCCTCAGTTTATCCTTTAATGGACTTGACCAAACCCAGGGTTTCAAATATCTTAGTTGACTCCCCAATTTTTGCCTGTAATTAATTAACTCAACACATATCTGTTAAGTGTGTATAATGAGCCCAGATACTTTGTAGGTATGGAGAGAATAGCACTGAGCAGGACAGGCAAGGTCTCTGCCATCGTGAAGATTACATGGCAGCAGGGCTCTTCCAACAATGTGAAAATCTGTGTAAATGAGCATTCCCTCTTGCCCTGCATGTTCATCTGCTACAGATGCACTTGAGGAGGAGGAGGCACAAGAGAAGGAGAGAAAAGCTATTTGAGTCCATGGAGTGAGAAGAGGAAATTCACCTGCCTTCTATGTGGCTATTTCTAGATGCTTCCGGAACATTGCCATCTGGATATCCAGGAGACATGTCAAATTCAACCTGTCTAAAAACAGACTCTCTAATGTTGAGCAAAGTCAGACACAAGAGTCCAGAGTTTATGGTTTCATTTACATAAATTTCAGATCAGGTTAAATTAATCTGTGGTGACAGAAGTCAAAATAGAACGTGCCTTTTGGGGTTGGGAGAGTATGAGAGGGGTTCTGAGGTGCTAGTGATGTTCTGTTTCTTGACTGGGTGCTAGTAATATGTAAATATGAAAAGAAAATAAGCTGTACATTTAAAAAACCTTTTCAGTGTAGTTTAATGTACAGAAAATGTAAATACCTTATGTGTATAGTGATGAATTTTCACAAATGGAATACAACCATGTAATTAGCAAACTTACTAACACTCCGGAAGTGACTTTTACTCCTTTCTAGTCACTAGCTTCCACCCTGCCTTCAAACAGTATGATTACTCATGTTCCTTTTTGAATTTTATATATTGTACTGCATGTTTTCCTTTGTATCTGAATTCTTTCACTCATTATTACATTTGAGATTCACCCACGCTTGTGGTATATTGTTCATTGTTACTGATGAACAGTGTTTCATGGTGTGAATATAATACAATTGATTCATCCACTCAAGGTTCGATGGACATTTGCATTATTTCTATCTTTTTGTTAGAAAGAATGCATGATGTCATAATGAACATATTGTACATGTCTCTTGGTGCACATTGTGAGCATATCTGTGGAGTATGTTCCTAGGAATGGAATTGTTGAGTTATAAGATATGCATTTGTTTGGCTTAATTGGATACCGCTCAGCAGTTTTCCAAAATGATGCACCAATTTATACAATTTATCCAGGCCACCTATAAGTTTTGTTGCATAGCCTTACCACCGTTGGGATTGTCTGACTATTGAAATTTAGCCGTTCTGGTGCATGTAAGCTGCACAGTTGGAACTTGTACACCTTTACGTGTATGTGCTACACTTAATAAAAAGTTTGCTTAAAAAGTAAACTCATAGATCTTCCCTCTTCTTGCAAAACTTCATCCTTCTGCTTTCTTTTTCTGTAACAATGGCTTATCATCATTCTTGGCTTCGAGGCTGAGAATCTTAGAATTATCTTACTCATCTCACGTTCTCTCTTCTTACATCAATTAAGTCACATTATTGATTCTATTTCCAAGGCATCTCTCACAGCCTACAGGAGCTTAAGTTGACTTTTCCTGGGTATTCATGCAATGCTTCAAAGAGGAGACCCTTGAGTTACACCTGAAAGGACAAGCAGAACTATCAGGTAGGCAAGGATCTCGTGAAGGCATATTTGGAAGGCAGAATAGTGTGTGTAAATGTGCAGAGGGGAACAATGCTAGGGCATGCTTAAGCTTAACGTCAGCTTTTCAATACAACCGAGGCATGGGGAGGGATGGGAGATGAGACTAGAAAGCTAGAAGGGAGGCAGATCATGCAGGTGGTGGTACGGAATGCCAATCAGTTTGGACTTTTCTGGTTGTAAAACGGGGGTAACTCATAATATTTTAAATAGGAGCGGGACTTAATTGTGCTTGTGTTTTAGAATGACCAACATCATAAAATAAGGAAAAATAGACTACAATGGCAAAGCCGTTCTCAGGAAGACCAACTAGGAAACAATTGCAATATCCTAGAGGACAAATTTGAAGATCTTAGCGAAAATGGTAGCAGTGGCTATCACAGAAGGAGGCAGGTATGCAGTGTTGAGATGATAGAAATGGAAGGGCTCATGACCGGGAAGGCGGTGGGGAGGGAAGACACTGAGATGACTCTGAGATATTTTTGCAGTGGGTGGGTAAGGGTGTAGTGGAGCCATGATCGGGGATTGCCTCTGGAGGATGAGACTGGGGAGGAAGAAAAGACAATGCCTTGGGTTCTGGCTCTGGTGGGGTTGAGGTGTGAATAAGGCATCCAGGTGGAGAAGTCCAGTAGGCAGCTAAAGATATGATTCTGTGGGCTTGGAATAGAGACATAAGCAAGATGCATGTCACTGGCATCTGTAGACAGTCCACGGCTAATGGAGATGACAGATGTCAATGAGGTCCCTTAGAAGGGACGAGCTCGAGGCATGAGTGTCCAAGACAAAATCCAGGTGCAGCAGGCAGGGGATCAGAGCCCATGACAGAGGCTACAGCAGAAAAGTACATTGCCTTGACAACCGAGGGACACAGTTTCAAAAAGATGGGAATGGCCAACCACGTCAAGTGCTGTGGAAAGGCCGGTGACAATGAGGACCAGAAAGCAAGCAGTGGTTTTACCAAAAGTGATTTTAATGGTGCAGTCGAGGCTGAAGTCAGATGGCAACAGGTCAAGAAGAAATGGGAGGCCAGGAAATGAGGACTCAACAAGCCTGCTTCTTCAGGAAGCTCGTCTCTGAAGGGAGTGGATGCGGGAATGGAAGTCAATGGGTCACG
Source organism: Galeopterus variegatus (assembly GCF_000696425.1). Classification (NCBI taxonomy): domain Eukaryota; kingdom Metazoa; phylum Chordata; class Mammalia; order Dermoptera; family Cynocephalidae; genus Galeopterus; species Galeopterus variegatus. The sequence goes on from NW_007735548.1 coordinate 13,294, forward strand.
GGCACTTTGCCATGTCATTTCCCTAAACACGACGCACAGTGTCACATGGATAGCAAGAGTGTTGGAGTAAACTGTATGTTGTTTCTATGCCCTTTGCCAGCTTATCTTAAAGATGTTTATTGGCTAAAAGATCACCATTTGAACATTTTCTTGCCTTAATAATTCAGAAATTATAGTCCTGAACTTATATAATCTTTTAAAAAAATTTTATTTTTATTGTAACATAGTTGATTGTACATATCTGTGGGGTACAGAGTTGAATATCAATACCTGTGTGCAATATGGGATGCTCAAATCAGAATAATTATTATTTTGAACAATATATAATATCATCATTTTTTATGGCCTTTTACCAATTCCTCCCTTCCCCTTCCCCTTTTTCCATCTCTGGTAACATCAGCTTTCCTTTTGAAAATTCAATGTATTACTGTGATTGTTGTACCTTTCTTTCTTTTTTTAATTTATGTGTTTAGTTTTTAGCTACCCCTTATGAGTAAGGACGTGGTATTTCTCTTTCTGTGCCTGACTTATTTCACTTACATGATTTTCTCTAAGAGAACTTATATAATTTAAATTCATATACGTATAAATCTGGCTGGCTTTTTCCAGAAATATAGTTCAGTGCTTGTATTTAAACATGTTGGGGGACCCAAGTTTCATGACATAAAGAGGTACATTTTATAGTGACTATTATCATCATTATAATTAAGAAATAAATGCAGTAGAGTTTTGAAATGGCAAACATAGAAGAAAATATTGATTTAATATTTTGACTAGAGGGCTGGCTGGTTAGCTCAGTTGATTACAGCCTGGTATTGATAACAGCAAAGTTCACGGTTTGATCCCTGTACTGGCCAGCTGCCAAAAAGAAAAAGAAATGTTTGCCTAGAACCATTTTGTTCTAGTTTAGAGAGAAGCTCAAATTCCTATCAAGATGAAAGTTGCTATTTTATTTAGGAAAACACCAAAACTGCTCTTTTGGTTATGAAAAGTAGAGCCCTTTGCCTGGATTGAAAGGGGGTGTTAAAACAGTGGGAGATAAAAATGCTCGATGTACTAGAGCAATGTGGATTTTCTGCCATCTCTTTTTCATCCAGGGGCTCAAGAGATCTGAGTCTCAAAAAAAGAAGGGATGTAGAGAATGTAATTTCATGATGGTGGAGTTCGTTTTGTTTACTGCTCTTTAGCAAAGCCTGTTAGTTGTAATAGGGTTGGGTTCATGGTGCTTTAGGAATGAGGACAGGGACCATGTCCCTGGAGGGGGTTGTGACTGGGTCAAGTGATGATAGCAAGTATCAGAAGGATGCCACATACTGTGGAAACAAGCAGGGAGCAGGAACCCACAGGGAGAGGGGATGGGCATAGCCCTGAGAGTCCCAGCCCCAACCCCGGAACTTGAAAAGTTATTGATAGAAACCAGAAATTCCCACAAAAATCAGGAGCACCTTTATTCATCTGGATATCAAAGAAAACAGTGACACAAAATAGGTACATACAATTGGCATTTTAAACATGTGCACCACGCGGTCACTCCTGCCCACTCTCAGCCACAGACGTCTCAGACCATGAAGTGCAGGAGAGAAAGGAGTAACTAAAAACTTGGGTCCTTCAGTTCTACTCTTTATCACTGTGATGCTGTGTGAGAGAACCATGTTGCAAGGTGCCGGGGACCAGCCCCAGCACAGAGATTGTAAAGGTCCCCACTGGTAAGGGATTCCCCAAAAGGGAGGAAGGGCAGCGTTGGCGATGGAGCGGACAGCAAACACACAGACTCGAGGGATCTGCTGAATGCTGACAATTTATTGAAGCAAGCATCAGACTTTTATACTTTTCTTTCTTATTTGCTACATAATCATAAAATAATCAATGAACAATATCATAATAT
>NW_007735548.1:16165-22655 GCF_000696425.1 Galeopterus variegatus
CAAAACTACATCTATGGTACAATAGACTTTCTATGATGTTATTAAAACTTGATTCACACCTACATCTAACTATTCTTTATTCCTAAATAAACACTCTAAAAATTAACTTGCTTAACTTAACTTCTACTTCTATTGTAAAACAAAAGATTGTACATTAACTCCTTCCAAGCAGCCAGGCCAGACTCTCAGGCACCAGACAAGACGAATGCCTACATAGGTTCGTTGTCCCCTTCTGGGCCCCACTGCCACAAGCCATCTCCTGAAAATCCATAATCATAAGTATCATTAGTATGATTAAATATTTTAGTATAATTTTGAATCCCACCTCCAAATCTCCCAGAGCGATAATTATGAGGCAGCAAAGAATAAAATATAATTAGGCATAGCAAGCACACAGAGCTCCAGAAAATCAAGGTGGAACGCCGGCATCTTCTCCCATGATGAGGCCTTGCCATCATTCTTTCACGATGAGACCCTGCAAACACCGTGTTTCATTAAAAGATCTTTACCATACTTAGTCTTATGAGTGGGAGGCGCCCCCGCAGCAAGGGATGTAAGGAATTCTCCACTTCCCTAGATCTTGGTGCCTTGCCTGTGTGGCCCACCTCTTGAATTGGATTCCCCTGAATGGCTAAGAGATGTGGAGGGGGCTTCCCCTTTTCTATCCCCACAGCCTTCCACATGGGCGTCAAGAGCTGGCTTTGAAGCCACGGGCGCATGACCCATTGCTGGTGATGTAGCTGCATTTTAATAGGTGCTCTCTTAAGACTGTATCTTCTTCCTCACCACCCCCAAGTTGTAACCACGTGGTGGGAAATGAGTGGTGCTGGAGAGAGAGTTTGCAGAGAAGTGTACCTTGAAGTAGAGCTTCAATCATATATTGATAGAAAAGGCACTCTGCTTTATTGGGAAAGCTGGCTGTTTGGTGTGGATTGGCCTCTAATTAACTGGATGATCTCAGGGCAAGTCAATGCAGTCTGCACCATGGTGTCGGGCAGGGTGAGAATGTGCCTCGTGTTCAGTCAGATTCTGTGTGGGAACCAGAGCTAGCTCTGCATGAAGCCAGAAGACAGAACAGGAAAGGTTGGTGATGTTTGTCCTCATGTGCCCCAGTCTCCTGCAGGAGCCCCTGAGAAACTCCTCAGAGTGTGTAGTGAAGCTCACTGACCAGTGGATCTCCAAGATTGCATCGAGCACTAACCATCTGGGATTTATTGTTGCTCCATCTGTGAATCTTGATCTGCCTGCATGGGGTCTACCCAGGATAGATTAGAGTCTCCTGGCACAGAAACTAGTGAGTTTTATTTAATGCTGGATAGGTGAAAGTTGATGATCTCCACGCATCCCAAACACTGGGGCGCGGGGGGGGGGCAGTCTTATTGCCAAAAACGTAAGTAATGGTGTGTACCAACCAAGACTTTTATTGTTCTATTTATAACTCATTAGGAGAAGAATCGCATACATTCTACCTAGTATTTGAGGCTCTGGTGGAGGGTATAGTCAACAATAACCTTCATTGTGATCTTCCTAAGAGTCTTGTTTTCTATGCTGTGGAGTGGGTTATACACAATGATGCAGAATGAATGACTTTTGGTAATACAAGAGATGTTTTCTAAGTACATCTGAGGAAGACAGGGTACATGAGCGTTTGGCATTTTAATCAGATTATGTGTCAGATTTTGTCCCTTGAGCCGTCAATCAGGCACAAGAAGAAAGAGAGCTGAACAAAAGCCAGTTTTTGGTAGATCTAAGGATGATAAAATGACAGTAAAGATCTAGAAATATACAAACAACAGCAACACACAACTAGACGATTTCGTAGCTTCAAGCTGTACAAGTCTGTAGAGGTATTATGCATAAAGGAGAAAAAGATGTGTGTTTTCATGTTCATTGGATTCAGGAGACAATAGCACTTCCCCAAACAACAAAGAGTAAGGATGAACTGGCACATAGGTGGAAAAAATCGACAGAGCGATCCATTCAACCACCTGAGTGTTTGTTTTCTAAGCGCTGTGTTAGCTGTATCCCACACAGCCTGAGGTTTGATTGCCATGGTTCACTTCAAAGTATTTTCTAACTTCCGCTTTCATTTCCTCTTTGGCTCTTGGTTGTTTTAGAAGTGTGTTGCTTAATTTAAAAATAATTGGAGACGGTTCCAGTCAAGATGGCTGAATGGACGGTCCCCAATGTTACTCTCTCCTAAAAATCAATGAATTTACAACTATAAAAATGTAACATCAACGAAGCTGGGGCCACTGGAGCTCAGGGGAAGAGGAGGAGAGACCCACAGAACTCATGAAGGTGGGAGAAACCATGAGGAGAGAAAGAAAAAACTGCTCTCAGCGTTTTGGCCCACAGCTGCTTTAATGCTGGAGCGTGTGGAGCAGGAGCCGGCAGAAGTTGCAGCTGTGCCCTTTAGATGCAGTTGCTTGGAGGCGAAAGGGGAGAAGAGGACTTTCGTGGCTTCCAGGACAGCAAGACTACTAAGAGGGTTCCCGTGGACTAATGCAGGAGCAAGGAGCCAGAACAGCTGAAAAAGGGAGCCCATTCAGAGGCTAGTGAGTCAACGCAGGGGACTGGTGCAGGGCCTGTCCCATGGGAAGTGTTTGGAGCATGGGTTGTGGTGGGGGAGATGGGCCCACCAGAAGAACACTGGGACACAGCAAGGACAGCTGACCCACCCCCGATCAATGCAGGACCACACAGAGGAGACTGGTCAGCAATGCAGAATTGCATGGGGTGCAGTTTAATGAAAAAACTCAGGCCCAGATCGGAGTTTCTACACAACCCAGGTGCACTGGGTCTCTGGAGAGCTGGAAGTACCTATAAGGTCAACCATTAAACCCTGAGCTGCACAAAAAGCCTTCCATAGGGAAACAGCAGCAAAGCACCAATTTAGCTCAACCACACAGCTCAAGTACTGGTTCCCACGGGAAGTTCCCCTATGTTAGAAGTAAGCAAAGGATAAAAAATTAATTCTGGCCCAGGCACACCACCAATACCTTGGGGCCCACCAGGGGACATGAGGTACAGAGCCAGAGGCAGGACCCCCACCCACAACCAGGCACACTGCCAGCACCTTGGGGCCATGCCCAGGAACCCGAGGATTGGAGCCCAGGACCATACCCCAGTCCCACATTCAGGCACACCACCAATGCCTTGGGGCCTGCCTGGGGACCCAGTGGACCAGACCCCCCTCCCACAACCAGGCTCACTGCGCCAGTGCCTTGGGATCCACTCACATGGCCAGCACCAAGCAGCATGCCAAAAACACCTCCTCCATGTGGGTAGACCACCACAGCCACCATGATAACCATGGCTGCCACAAAGGTGACTAGATGCTGCGACCACCACACAGATGATCCACCAGCCACTGGAGTGCATTAACATAAGTAGCGTCACCAGCAGAGATAAAGAAAAGAAGAAGATGTCTCCCTCCACAGAGCCCATTTCAGAGTGATGGAAAAGGCAGCTGCTCTATGATAATATTGGGGGACCTGATCACACCTCTCAGCACTGGACAGATCATCTAGGGAACAAATCAACAGAGTAACCATTACTCTTTCAGAGGGAGAGAAGAGATCTAGGGTAATTAGAGGGGAGGGGGAGAGAAAGGGGATGAGGAGGGATTGGACAAGGGGCATAAAGAATACTTATGATTTGTAACAATATATATACTAGTAATATTGATTTGATCAACTTATCTCGATGTTGAATGCCCAAAATTTGTATAATCAACTTTGATTCAATAAAAGTTAAAGAAAAATATTGGAGATATTATATTAATCTTATTTTGTAATTGGTTTCTATCTTAATTCCCTTCTGTGCTGAGAACATAATCTGTATGATACCAGCTGCTTACTACTTGTTTTATTGTCCAGTATATGGTCTATTCTGGTGAATATTAGAAATGCCTTTAAAAAAATTCATATTATTCAGTTATTTTTTTGTGTGTGTGTATGTATGTATGTATATATATATATATCTTCTATAAATGTTACTTCACTCAGCTAGGTTAATGGTGGTGTTCATTTTTTTTAAATCTTAACTGAGAAGAGCATAGAGTGTTTAAGCAGTCTCCAAAGGTAACGTTAAATGATGGGTGGGGATAACTGGATAATTTTTTAGACAAACAAAAACACCTGCTCCTCCAACAAAAGCAAACTAAATCCAACTTTTTATTATTAACGTAAGAAATAAAGATATTTGGTTTAGGTGGTCTAAATTGACTATATGTTAAACGTCCTATTTACTTTTCCTCTTAAGTTATGGTGAGATAAGTCTTTTATACTTTATAGTTGAAAATAACTATTCTAAGGACACCCCATACTGGTATATCAATATCTATATTTTGCCAAACTAATAAAAAAATAGAAAAAATTTACATAAAAATATATTCCACGTTTCACACAGAGAGGCACCTTAGAATTCTATTTATAAGGTGCTCCTGGACCATATGAGATATGACACAATTTGCAAAACTCTGCCATAAATTTTTCTAGTTCTCTGTTGTATAGTTAGGATAAGTACAATAATTAGACATATATTATTAATGCTGGTCAAATACTGCTGAAATATATAACAGTCCATAATTTTGCCTCCATATCCTTAAAGTAACAAAATATTTTCATTAAATTTAAAATTTCATCAGATATTTAAGAAAATGTGCTCCTTTCTTCTTGTTCAACTGCATAGTTGCCGTCCTCTGATACAACTCTAGAAATGGCCAAATAGTTCAGAATTCATAACTCTTTACTGTATAGCTCCNTGCTGAAATATATAACAGTCCATAATTTTGCCTCCATATCCTTAAAGTAACAAAATATTTTCATTAAATTTAAAATTTCATCAGATATTTAAGAAAATGTGCTCCTTTCTTCTTGTTCAACTGCATAGTTGCCGTCCTCTGATACAACTCTAGAAATGGCCAAATAGTTCAGAATTCATTAACTCTTTACTATTTAGCTCCACAGCATATAATTTGACATCTTCCTTTTCCAATCCTAGTTTCCTGTTGTAGTTGCAAGTAGACTTTATATCAGGGTGATTTGCCTAACTGTGGGTCAAACTAAACTTTGATGTTATGCTGAAGAAGAAACTTTTAGTTAGATTTGTCTGTTTATGCAAATGAGCCAAGGTCCTGCCCATACAGAAAGAGTTCATGGTGAAACCTGTGAAACCACTCTTGTGTAATTTGAGCTAAACAAGGTTGTTCCAAGGTCACCAAAATCCTGCTGCATGAAGAGAATAGAATAGATTTTTAGTCTGCCAGAACAGGCAGCTCCTTTTGAGCCACTGTCTTTGCAGGCAGTTGGAATTGCATTTGGTATCTGAAGGAGAATGTAGCTCAAAGGCAGGTGTACGAGTGAGCAGTCCAATCTCTGCTGTCTGTTTACCTGATGCCAGTGGCATTTCTCAATGTCAGAAACTCATGCACACTGGATGGCTTCCTAATTGATAGAGACATACCAGGCATATTTATCAGAGCCCAGCATGGTTAATGCTTTGGCAATAATAACCACATTGATCCTGCTATTTCACCTTTATATGTGACTCAGGTTGTTGAGGACGTTGTTCAAGCCAAAAATAGTTTTCATACTAAAAGTCAAATATTTAACACATTATAAGGCAATGAATTGTAATGAATCTTGATGGTTCCCCCTTTAGGAGACTTTTGGTTACTTATAGGGTAGTCTCTTACTGTCTTGACGATTGGAGGGTTGTACTGTATCTTATGGGGAGTGAGATGGTGTCTAACCAATACTGCACGGTGAACAACACAGCTTGATAGTCCAGTTGTCATTTTGACATCCAAGTAAGTAACAAACCTGTTTACAATGGTCTGATGCTGAATTACATGAATTTACATGTAAAGCAGATTTTTTCCTACAATTTTAATGTGCATTGGATTGTTTCAGGATTGTAACTGTTTTTTATTTTCCTTCCAGGATCATATCTCTTATGTAACTTGGGGACAGATTGTATATTGTTTTGTCCGTAAGTATACAAAGGGTATTTCACCATTTTGGAAAAATCATGTCTGCAACAGGACTCTGTATATATATGCAAGCACCTGATATTTACATCATGTTTTTAACATGAACATGTCAGGGAATTACACATTGGCATACATATTACTATTCTTTTAAATTTCACTTATGTCAGATCATGTTTTTAATGTTGTTGAAAGTATATGTTTAAAGGCTTATATTATTTTGAAAATTGTCATAATTTTTATGGTCCAGGAGGAGCTTGTTACTAGAGTTGTAAGGTGTCTCTCTGCGTAAAGCATGGAATAGAATTTTATGTAAATATTTTCCTATTTTTTTTCCAATTTGACAAGATACAGATATTTGTATACCAGTATTGGCTGTCTTTAGAATAGATGTTTCTGAGTTTCATATAAAATGTGAGCAATGCATTTTAGGAAATTAAGAAGTACTTTTAATTGGACCAACTCTCCAATAGATAACTGTGAACTGTAAACAAC
>NW_007735548.1:23370-24879 GCF_000696425.1 Galeopterus variegatus
AATTAAGAAGTACTTTTAATTGGACCAACTCTCCAATAGATAACTGTGAACTGTAAACAACGTATTTCAAGTATCAAGACAGTATTGAATTGGACAAAAGATAGACACAGGGACCAATGGAATAGAATAGAGGGTACAGAAATGTAGGACACAAATGTACTAGATCAGACTGTAGACAAACTGCAAAGGCAGCATGGAAAAAGGATAGTCTTTTCAATAAATGATGCTGAAACAATTGGACACTTATTTGCAAAAAAAAAAAAGAAAGAAAGAAAGAAAGAAAAAAGGAAAGGGACTTTGACCTAAATCTCACACCATGTACAAAACTTAACATGGAACATAGATCTAAATGTAACATACAAAATTGTAATAGAAAATCTTCATGACATGAGATCAGACAAAGATGTTTTAGACATGACACCAAAAGTACGGTAAAAATAATTACTATAAAAATGAGCTGAACTTTATCAAAATTTAAAACCTCTGCAGTGTGAGGAAATCATAAATATAATGAAAGGCAAGACAGAGATTTGTAGAAAATATTTGCAAATCAAGTGGTCAGGAAAATGTGGAATATGATGGAGATGAAAACAGAGGGTATTACTGTTGATGGCAGCCCCATAAATCAGAAAATTGTGTAGGAGCTTAAGGGGTGTGGCTGGCCTCTACTGTACAAATTGCTATACAGGGGAGTCTGACATCCCTTTGACTGAGTGGGAAGCCCGCTGTGGATAGAAAGTGAACCCATACTTTCAATAAATGAAATAATGGCATGGGAATAATGTTTTTAGATGATACTGCTGAGCATAGCTTTTTCTTACATTATCACCAGTGCTCGTGGAGTACAGGGGATTGAGTTGGTGTATGACGCAACTCACTCACTGAGTTTATGAACAGTGTGACTTGGTTGGTAGCATTTGGGTAGTTAGTGTCAGAGCATGGCTCAGCCTTTGCCTCTTACTTCTGGCACAGCAGCTTTCCCATAGTATCTGCGAACTGTCTCAGCACAGGATGTGCACCTCATGTTTCCTTTCTGGCAGTGGATATTGTTCTCAGGAGGTCTTTGTTTGCCCAGGCAATGGCTGGCTGAGGGAACATATCATTAAACCTGTTGAGTTAAAAGTTGTCTTGTTGGCACAAGTCCACTGTATTCTGATCAATAAGGTAGGTAATGAAGAATGATGTATTCTCGCAAGTAGTTGTGACGGGACCACAACTATTTTCAGTGACTCTCATGAAGTAGGTAGAATAAAGGTCCCCAAAGATGTCTACATACTAGTCCACAGGACTTGTGAATATATTGTATTACATGACTAAGGAGAATTCAGGTTGCACATGGAATTAAGGTTGCTAACCAGCTAATCTTAAAATGGGGACATTATCCTGGATTATCTGGATGGGCCCAATGTAATCACAAGGAGCCTTGAGGAAGAAGTGGGGACCAGAGAGCTGGCAGCAGGTAAAGGAACTGGCATAATGTTGCTGGCTTCAAAGATAAGAATCAGGGCT
>NW_007735548.1:25588-63524 GCF_000696425.1 Galeopterus variegatus
ATATATATATATATATAGCAACCCAGATGATAATTTGGATGAGGAGGAAGCATTTGTCTACATTATGCCATAGAAGTTCTATTTCTTGTAGTCACACTAGATTAAGAGCTTTTGTTGACTTCTGAATTCCATTCTCTGTAGTAACCTGCAATTGTGCGGGGAGAAAACACATCAGAAACTCCATCAACATTAACGAATTGTAGGTATATTCAGGGATTGCAGAAAGGCATTAATTAACTTAAAATATACATACCAGTGCTGCATACACATAATTTAGAAAGGAGCTGGCCTCTACTATACAAATTATAAACACATTTTCCATGCCAAGAAAAAATAATCCACCAGGCAGAGTCATCTACATCTCGCTGGGAGGCTTGGGCAGTTATATGCAACCTTTTCTTTCATGATTGGAGAGCAGCATTTAGGATTGACAAAACTACCACTTACTTAGCAGGATGACTGGAGTTCAAGCATTATGTGATCTGGGGCTTTTCTGTTCTATTTTCTTCTATTTTAAAGATAGAAAGCTCCATTTATTTCAATTTCATAGGATTCAATGTTGGCAATAAATATGGGGCCCTCCATATTATGCAGATACCTGTGAAACTGTCTCTGACCTTCAGATGCCATTTAATGGAGAATGTGACTTTCCAGACAACTGGCCTGTAAGGCAAATTTGCCACAACAGGTAAAAGCTCTAAGTGTGTTGAAAAGAGGAAGAGTGTCTTACACTTTTAAAAGCACTGGGTGAATAGTTGCACTGAAGAGGAAACGCTCAGGGCAAGTTTGAAATTCTGATAGGATTAGTCAGTCTGGGGTGGAACATTAATAAAATCAAGGACATTTGGGGGGAAATGTTTGGTTTTCCTGGAAAAAGGGGAATCATTTGACAGATGTAGAATGTGTTTGGGGTCATAATGTGGAGGTCTTTGGAGGTAGGCATTTGGAAAATGCTAGTCACCCTTTCTTTCAATTTGGAACATTTGTGTTTTATAAAGGAGTTATACTTTGTGTCTAAACCATTAGTCCAGAACATTATTTTCACAGATCCCTTTACTAATGAATCCCATCATGATATCTTTGTGCCCCTACTTTTCTGTATCTGGATGTGCTAATTTTCTTTCAATATATTTTAATTTAATTTCTTTATAATTTAATTCCTAAATAAATTTCCAATTAGATTTTTAAAATAAAACAAATGCTTGTTTGCATACAAAGATCAAGTAAATGATAAAGCATCCTACAAATATTCTTGTTAGGAAAGTACTCATATCAGAATTCACTAAAAGAATATAAATTACAGAGATAATGAGGAAAATCTCATCGTGAATTTTGAACTAGCCTGCTCAGATTTCTACTAACTCTGTGTTCAGGTTTAGGATTCCCATTATACCAAAAACAAACAATAAGACAAGAAAAAAAAAGAGATAATTTTGACATGTTTCTGAACTCTTCAGTGAGAAGTTGTTAAAAAGTTTAATTTTAAGAACTGTGATGTAACAAGAGGAATTTATGTTACTTCATCTGGAGGAAAGAGAGCCGGGGTATGCAGTACAGCATCACGTACCAAGGCTGAGTGCTCTCTCTGAGTGTGCACAGCTGTCAGAACAGGAATACAGAATGGCACGGAACTGCTCTGAGGTGGCTTTTCACAGCTACTGTGGGCAGCCATTTCCCGGACACAGCTCACTTGTTCTTTTCTCAAACACAACAGTAGTGTGCTTTAAATGCACCAAAGGGAAACATTACCTTCCATTCACTCACACTGAAAGGGAAAAAGGTATCATGTGACAATTTATTTTAAGTTATAAAGACACTTGTAAGATCATTTAGTGCTGACTTCCATATTAAAAAACAAACATAACAAAGAGAAACCATGTACAGGCATGTATACACACAGAACAGCAACAATACTTCTCTCCAATGTTTAATCCATTGGGAAACTACAGCTGGAATAGGATATAGTCACACTGCGTAAGTGCTGTGGGATATGAAGAGGTTCATTGGCTGCAAGTGGAAGCAAATACTCACTCTACTGTGATGCCAAGAGAGCAGTTTCAGACCCAACACCCAAACCAGGGCCCTAGAGAGGATACACCTGTGTTTGGTCTCTCCCAGACAGACAGGGATCAAACTCTCACATCACCATACAGTTTCTTTGGATGTTTTTCTTATATTTCCTATATATTTGATTTAGGCATTTGATGTGCATTAAGCACAAAATGATTCATGTCAGATTGTCAGAGTAGATTGTGGTCTCTATCATTTCACTGTGCTCTACTTTGATTTATTTTCTTTTGTGTTATTTAAAATTTTTGATATATTAATATATATTTTTTCTGTCACTGTGTTTTAGTTGCATTCTTACATTCAGCCTATACTTGGGTTTTTTATTTTGATCCAAGTTGGAAGTCCTCTTCTTTTAGAAGGTGAGTTTATCCCATTGGCGTGTATTGATAAACAGATTCATTTGGCCTTAATTCTGTAAGTCTATGTTAGGTTGTGGTTTCTGTTTGCAATACTTTATTTTCCAACACTTACTGTCTGATTTGTATGTTTCATGTGTGCTTTTTATGATTGTACATTTAAGACTGTGTATTAATTCTTCTGATGACTGCCTCTGTAACTTAAATAATTCAGTAAACCTCTGTATATTAATGTATCAACTTTAGGCAATATCTATTCCCTCCCAACTCTAGAACAACTTCCATCCCTATTAAAGAGGAGCGGAGGTGGGAGAGAACTAAGTTAATGGTAAATATTAAAGCACTAATTTGCAGGTGAAGGTTGGAGGACGTGTAAGTCTGGGGCATGAGGATGAGGAAAAGAGGCAGCAAGGCGAGAAATGTTATGACCCAGTAGGATGTGATGCTAACTGTGCTAACTGCTGTTTCGGGATGAGCCATACACAGGCACGGCCAGTCTCTGGACAAGCTTATACTTTTGTGCCTGGTCCTATTACAGAGCAGGATTCCAAGTTGTTAATAAGATCCTTAAGGACAGAAAAGAGTTTCAGACTTCTTTGAATCCCTCGCTGTGCATAGTAGAGTCTTCAAGATGGTTTATTGTTAATTCAATACAGATACCTGATGGCACCATGCCATGGTCCCTTTGGAATGGGTGAACCCACAACCGTCACACTTTAAAATTATAGACATAATTTTACACAACAAATATGCTTCAAGGGGCTGCATTCTTTGCCCCACGTGCTTTGTGCTTCTTGTTTCACATCTGTCCTTGAATTCGTCCCACCCCACAATTTCCATTTCACTCCACATGCCAGAGGACTCAGCTCCTTGTGTGGGGGGCAACTCTGTTGCCTAATTAAGGATTTTCCTTTTAGTTCTTTTTTGTTCAGGTGATGCTATGCTGAAATGTATTCTTCTAAAATTGAAGAATGACCCAAATAAGATGAAAACCGTGCTGAGGTATTTTATTGCATAAATCTGATTTATCTCTGGAAAAAAAAATACACACAGACACACACACAAACTGTATTGTTGGAACTCTGCCTGATTGCACTGTCAATTGCCCTAGGGATAAAGAAGGAGATGCTTCTCTCTTCCTCTCCTAGCAACCGCCTGAGGAAAAACAGGAAGGAATGTGCCGAGAGACTCTATAGCAGTGATGCAAAAGAAATCCAGTAGATTTGGGACAGAAACAAATTCATGAATGAATAAATATATGAAGAGTGAACAGATGCAAAAAAAAAAAATCCTTAGGAGTTACGGTTTTCATTTGGAAGTCAGTGAAGTAAATGTTTAAACTATTGGGGTGCTCCTCTAAGTCAGCATAATTGACATTTGGGACCCGTAATTATTCCTTGGGGTGGGGGCTGTCCTGTGTGCTGTAGGATGTTTAGCAACATCGCTGGACTTCACTTACCAGATGCCGGTAAGAATGCCCCTCCTTAATTGTGACAACTTGAAATGTCCCCAGTCATTGCCCAAGGTCCCCTTGGGGAAAAAATGGCCCCAAGTAAGAACCACTCCTAAAAATAGATCTAGAATCCTTTTGACATTTGCTCAAAATGCTTCTTAAATTTAATAGGCATATTGCTTGTTCCCATTAAGCCTGGCAAATTGGCAGTGTCAAGAAAAGCCTTTGATGACATAAACTTAATGGGAGTTGTTTACAAGAGCTGAGGCCAGACCTCTACGAGTTTTTACAACAATAGTTTTAAAAACAAAGCAGGCATCTTCCAGCCACTGCGATGCATCTCAAAGGTGCAAGCCGAGGCTGCAAACGTGCTGGTGGCTGAAAGCCTGCTGACGAGGCTGCTTGCTGGCCCGCGACGATTCCACGTCTTTCCGGCATTCATGGGAGACATGAGGAGGTTCACAAAGCCACATGACGTCTAGCGGTCTTAGTGCATTTGTTCTGCCAGCTGGTTTGATGGGGATCTACCAAATGTAACTGCAGCCAGCCCTTTGCAAAGACCATAAACTCAGCAAGATATGTTTGAGAGGGTGACAGTTGTGGAAGCTGACAAAGCACCTGTGATCCATGTTTCAGCCTCTCTTTCAGGTCCTTGCTGAGTTTTCCTTGCACGTCTGAAAATATCACCCGAACATTATCACTGCTACACTGACGCTCCTTTAGTTAAGCACCTGGGCTCTTCTGACTGTAAGTGAAGGTTCATGTCTAGCAGTGTAAGTCCTTTATCTAGAAAACCATGGCAAAAAGCCCCAGCAGATTTTAGATACATTCTGCAAAATGTGAGTTCATAATGAGGCTTCCTCTGGACTAGAAGAAGGGCTAGATACATTGCTGAGTAGGATTGAGCTATGAGGCCAGGGCAGATGTCCATGTTTATTTTAAAGGGGCTACTATGTGCTGGGAGCTTTTAAAGAGCTTACTAAGTCTGTTTCATCCTTTATGCCTCAGAACAATCCTGGAATGCAGCCAACTTAATTTTACAGAAAAAGAAACTCAACCACAGAAAAATTCATTCAGGCTCACATTGTAAGTAGTGAACTAAGATTAAAACCCAATTTGCTTATTTTTAAACTCAGATTTTCATTGTATTCTGTTTCCAGAAATTTGTGGAAAGCTGTCCTGATTTCCTGGCATCAAGAGAATTATTATACTTCCTTCCTTTTTTTTTAGTGGGGAAAAATACACATAAACTTGAAAGTTACCATTTTCACCACGTTGAATTGTACAGCTCAGAGGCACTTAGTATCTTCCCAAGGTTGTGCAAACACCATCTGTTTAGTTCCAGAGCATTTTCATCATCCCAAAATGAAACCCTGTGCCCATTAATTGATTACCCCCCACATGTCCCTCCACCTAACCCCTCATAACTCCTAATCTGATTTCTGTCTCTATAGATTTACCTATTATGGATATTTCATATAAATGAAATCCTACATTATGTGACCTTTTGTGTCTGGCTTCTTTCACTTAATGCTTTTGAGGTTCAGTCATGCCATGGCCTGTGTCAGCACTTCATTCCTTTTTATGGCCGAATCCTATCCCCCTGAGTGGGTCGACCACATTTTATTCATGCATTCATCTGTTGATGGACACTTAGGTTGTTTTTTTTTTTTTTTTTACATTTTGGCTGTTGTGAATAATGCTGCTGTGAACATGTGTTCACAAGTGTCTAAGCTGTTGTGTTCAATTCACTTGGGTATATGTGTAGGAGTGGAATTGTTGGTAACTCTGTGTTACCCCTGCTTCACGTTTTAATCCTCCTCCCCACTGGCAAGTGCCATAGGTTTTCACTTATTATTCATTCAACAGTCACTCAGCAGACGTTTGTGAAGCTCTCACCGGGTGACATCCTAGTGTTTAATTGATGAACCAAGAAGTCCCAACTCCTGTCCTCCAGCTGCTTCCAGTCTAATCAGGGAACATGCAAGTAACCAGGGAATTACAGTACAGGCTGCCAAATGCTGCCAGTGGGATGCTTTGGGAACACAGAGGAAAGGGAGCTGGTGATTAAAATAATTCACTGTTAACGAGTACGTACCGTGTGCCCAGCACTAGGTGAGGGAAAGATCCAAGTATGGGATTAATCTCAGCCACTCTATGGAGGAAGAACTGCAGCAATAGATCCTCAGTAGATCCCCAGTCCTCTCCCCATATCCTGCTGCACTTGTCTCACATCCAACTGCCATTGTTTTTGTTTTTTGAACCAGAAATGCAAAAGGCCATTCTGGCCAAACCCTAGGCAGGAAGTGCTGGGGAATGCACGCCTCCTGGGAGCAGCCGTCAATCAATGACTTGCAGGGATTCACATATAAATACCTCAGATCCCTCAACATTGGGGTCAAGTTGGGAGGTTGGGGAGAAGCTGGTAGAGTTCCAGGGGTATGTAGTAATTCCAAGGGAGTGTGTTGCACCACTTACCAGAGTTTTCCCAAGGCATTCAGAGTCATTGCCTACCAGGGTGGGTGGCTTAATAATGCACCCTGTTCCATGTTCTTGCCGTTTCCTTCCCCATCTTCTTTCCTTACCCCATAGGTGTCTTCTGTACCTCTCAAATACACGCTTGCATTTGAGTCCTTGCCTTGGGATCTGCTTCTGAGGAACCCCAAACCAGACAGGTGTATACCTTTTGTGACATTGTGAGATATGCATTTGGTCTTCATTCCAGTCTGCTGGTGTAGAACTCCTAAAATCCTTAGGAACTCCAAAGGACTGTCTTTTTATATGCTGATGAGAGGACTGATGGCTGGCAGCCCCTAGGTAGCTTCTGGATGGGGGCTAGTCTAGTTGCAGGAAAGACCAAGATGGGACTTTCAGGAGAGGGGCTGAAGGTTAACTGGCTTAACTAGTCATGCCTGTTTAATGAAGCCTCCATAAAATCCTAAGAGCACAGGGTTCGGGGAGCTTCCAGATAGCAAATGTGGGAGTTTTTGCTTCTACTTGCCTGGAGTGTGGCACACCCCAACTCCACAGGGACAAAAGCTCCTGCACTTGAGAACCTTCCAGACCTCACCCTATGTATCTCTTTATCTGGCTGTTTATGTGTATCCTTTAAAATATCCTTTGTAAGAAACAGGTAAACATGAGTGTTTCCCTCAGTTCTGTGAGCCACTCAACAGATCAACTGGACGAGGGGATTGTAGGAGCCCCAATGTACAGCTGATTGGCCAGAAGCACCTGTCGCTTGCGATTGGCATCAGAAGTGATGGGGGCAGGGGTAGCCTTGGGGACTGAGCCTTCAGCCTGTGGGATCTGACACTATCTTCAGTAGACAGTATTGGAGTTGAACTGGAGGGCACCCAGCTGGTGCCTGCTGCAGAACTGCTGGCTTGCTTGCTGGCGGGGAGAAATCCCCACACATTTGGTCACAGAAGTCAGTCTTCTGTGTTGGTGATTGTGCTGTGAGAACAGGGGAAAAACACTCCAGTCTGGGTTTCTTCTTCATTCACCCTGATTATTCTCTTTTGGCATCAAAATTTAGGAAACTTGCTGAAGCTCGTAAGGGCCAGAACAAGTCCAAGTCTAGGCCACCTGATTCCTGTCCCCATCTCTTAACAGCGAGACTACCCCAACGCCTAAACATCAATGTGTTGCTGTAACAAACCACCACGAACTTAGTTGCTTAAGACAATAGAAATTTGTGATCTTACAGTTCTGGAGGGCAGAAGTCCAGAATCAGTTTTACTAGGGCTGTTTTCCCCTTGGAAACTCTAGGGGAGAATGTCCCCTTGCCTTTTCCAGCTTCCAGAGGCCACCTGCACTCCTTGGCTTGCAGCTCCTTCCTTGTCTTCAAAGCCAGCGATGGCTGGTTCCATCTTTCTCACCTCACACTGCAATGACCTGGATGATCCAGGATATTATCCCCAAATTGAAGCCCTTAATTAAGTGATATCTGTCAAGTTCCTTTTGCCATGTAACATAAAATATCCACAGGATCTGCAGATCAGGATGCGGATGTTTTGGGGAGGGTTCCTAATTCTGTATATCAGAGTAAACCTCTGCTAAGCCCTGCATAGAAAACCTTTTTTACTCCACCGTGGAATCAAAAACAAATTTGAGATGTTTCTGTCTTGGCCAGCTCCTCATTGCACACAAGGTAGCATTCTCTGGCAGCTTTCATTTCACAAATGAGCCACAGCTCCTGGCTCCCTTCTTCTGAACCAGGAAAGATCCTGTCCTCCAGGTCATCTGTATGCATGGGGTTTGGCCAGAAGGCATCACGGCCTGCCACTAGTCAGGCAGAACGTGCATTAAATGTTGAAAAGAGCCATTTTATGTTAAGCAACACAGGAAAGTAGGGTATGTGTCTTGAAGCACAGAACAATGACTCTCGATGACAGGTGCTGAAGTGGTCCTTTGCTGAGCAGCGTGTTGCATAGTTTGTGGAATTACATGTGATAAATTTACTTCGATAGAGATTTATTTGTATACTGATCCATCAAGGAATAAAATGCTAAGTGAGAGACTCCTGTGTCCACCCAGTTATTATGTATTTGCATTTACCTTGGAACAGCCTTCCTTGAAAACTATTTAAAAATTTAAATGGAAGTTTAAAAAAAAATGGCACTGCATCTCAAAGAAAACAAGAGATAAGAAACATGACAAGCAATACGTAAAAGGCAAGTTTTTGTATTTATGTGAGTTGAAATACACAAAATGTTCAAAATAAAAAAGCAAAAATAAAAGCAAGAAAGGGAAGTCCCAAATCTTTGCTTTGGTTCTCTCAGAAAAGCTTTAGATGGACGAAATTCAAAAGGGGATTTGTTTCCCATGTGTAAAATGCAAATCTCCGAAGACAATCCTTGGAAAGAACTTAGTTACAAGAGGCCCACGGAATGCTGCAAATAAAGTATTAATAAAGCAATAATAGAGCTTGTCCCATGAAGAAGTGAGGGAAAAGGTGGGTGAAGGGACAATGCCACGTCAATGTTGGACCATTAAAAATTTAGTAAAACATGAGGGTGTTTGGATTGCCAATTCTTAATTTTTTTCCTACAATTACAGGAAAACCCAAGCCACCATTAATGATGAACTCATAGACGAGGAACCTGTTATGAGCAAAATGGCTTGAATCTATTAGAGATTCTTGGCGTTCACCATTACACCTTCTCAGCTGCTCTCTGGAGGTGCCCTGGGAAGAAAGATCATAAACTGGGTGGATAAATGACATTTTCTTTTCAGTTGGTGGTGGGGGAGGGGACAACCTCAGCCAGTATTGGTAGAGCTGTGCTCAGGCACCATCAATATCCAACTCTCTCTTGGAAGGATCATTAACGTCTTTTGTCTGTCTAATGCCCAGCGTGGTATCCCCTTCATTCAGAGATGTTGGCCTTATTTATAGATTTGCCTACCCTCCTGGTCCTGGACTGGGCAGGTGCTTTTCTATCTGCAGTTCCTACGCTCTTGCTCTCTCCTCTAAACCCTCTTGTCCTTTACTGCCAAATTTCTTGACTCACACAGCATGCAATTTCTTTAATATAACCAGTCTCAAATCCACATGCCCAGCCCAATGGAAACATATCTGTGAGTTTAAAACAGTAGCAGCACCTAAAGTGGGTCCCCCAGGCAAACATACAAAAATGTGGCACCAACACTTGCTGCAATTATCCAAGCCACATGGACGTCAACCGTGACAACACAGGTGATTAAAGAACACTTTCTTTATTGTGGGTACAAAGCTCCTGTCATTGTGGAAATTCCAACCTTGTTGCTGAAGACAGACAAGCAACCTAATAATTAAGTGACCTGTGTTGCATACCAGAAGGCAGTGAGTGTGGAGGGGAAGAGAAACGGGGTGAGCACAAATTTAAATACTGAGCCCAGAGAAGACCTCTCTGAAAAGGTAACTTTTGAGCAAAGGCTTGAAAGAATGATTTCATTTGCTTCTCCCAGGCACCTCAGGACCATGTAAAAAAAATTTTTTTTTCAGCATCCTTTTCATTTTGGGGATTTGGTTACTTTTTTTCCCCCCAAGCAAAATCAAACTCTTGAAAGATTGTTGGTTATGTTGTATATGGGTTCGTGAGGACATCTCAGTTATTTCGTTTCTACCTGGCCAGAGACAGAAGTCAAGACTCACCTGTGCTGCTTGAATTTTTTAATCCAAGCACACCCTGTGTATTACTTACACATCTTTTTAAGCAAAATAGGTCAACGGAAGAATTCAATTACTCATGTGAATTGTTTGAACAACTAGAATGTGGAAAGAGATATTTAATTTTGATAATGCCTTGGATGATATAATCACCAATTGATGCCAAAAGTTTTTTTTTTTAAATTTGTTTATTAAAGCATATATCTTAAAAATAAGTGACAGGTACATTTTGACTTAGTTGCTGAATCATCACAAGTTTTCTGTTAATGTTTTCTGAATTCAATAGGAATAGAGTTTTCTAGTATCAATGCACTTTTTAAAACAAAAGACCGAGAGGGTGAAATCATGACATTGTAGTAAACAAAATGGAACAAACGACAGTGATTATTTGTGGTCACAAAGATCAACACATCAAGAGATTTGATGGATAGAAAACCTCTGTTTGCCAAGAGTTTTTGACATTAGAAAAAATCTTTTGGACTCTAAAGTAATTCCAGATGTTTGAAAGTGGTTAAAAGATACATGTAATATCCACAGCAGTTCAATTCAGAAACATAAGTTGAGGAAATATCAAATAACTTAAAACTGGAAAAAAGTACATGCAGTTTTCACCTCTAAGTAGAGCAAACACATGGACTTTTCAAAAAAATAAATGGACCTCAAGTATTAGATTTTAAAACAATGAATAGGTGTGATTTTTAGGATCAACAGTGTAGGGAAGGATTCCAGGTCTGGGCTTTGATTCTGGGAGGCACAGGACTGACTTGGCTCCAGCAATTGCTGGTCAGTCATTCGGTTGTAGGGTAGTTACTTTATTTACTACACTTCAGTTTCCAAATCTGAAAAAAATGGAGCAATAATCTCTATCTCATAATGCTCTTGGGAGGATTAAAATGGAGCTTTCCCTGTCTCACTGCTGTTGACATTGGAGGCCCAATAATTCCCTGTGGCAAGGGCTGTCCCAGATCTTGTAGGATGTTGAGCAGCATCGTGGCCTCTGCCCACCAGATGTCAGAAGCACCACTGCAATTGTGACAATGAAAATATCTCCTGTGGAGGGGTGAAGTTGTCCCCAGTTGAGAGCCACTGGATGAATGGGAATAAAGCCAGTACAGCTCTTTGCATTGTGCCTGTGTATGACACAGTGCAGAACCTGCCAGTCCCTCTCATTTTCACTGGCTAATGAAATGTGCCTGTTCTCTGTCTTTGCAAGTATGAATAGGATTCTTCTCTCTTCCCTTTTCTCTCCATCTTTCTCACAGGGACAGAGACAACCTGCTGAACCTGATACTTGGCAATCAGGACAATACTCTTCAATCATCAACCCTACCGACTGCAGGAAGAAAGAAAAATAAAACACCCATCAGTTCAGTAAAAACAATTATGTTTAGAAGGGAAAAAACAAACAATGGTCAAAAAATTCCTTGTCATCTTAACTAGTTCTGAATGTCTTACTTTCCCACTGGTCATTTTGCCACTGACTTCTGCTAGTATCACAAGGTTCTACCTTCATTCTCATTGGTTCTTGGGAACCATGGACTATTGTAGGAAACAGATTCTTATCCCACATCAGGACCCCATGTTACTAGGTTGGAACCATTCCTGTACTCATGATACACTTATTGAGCACCTCTGTGAACCAAGCATTGTGCTGGGTGGTACACGCCTGGAGAAGACAGGGAGTCTGCCCTTGACTGCACCAGGTGCAATACTGAGGTAATTAGGGAGTTTAATGAAATGCAGGGGACTTACACCAGATGTGAAACCTTGAACAAAAAGCCTAGGCTGTTTCCCCGGGGATATTGAATGTACTGAAATTATGCCCATGTAACCTGAGATGCTTTTATAAATCTTATCTCTAGTGTGACTGATTATCCCTAAATGAACGTGGGGAAATTAGTCTGTACTGAAAACTTGCTGCCTTGGAGAGAAAATTTGTATTATTTGGATAAAGGCGTTTGCAATTTATTAGCTGCCTGGGACAGCCATGCTATCTGAAAGCAGCTAAGTATAATGACAACATGGTCAGGGACTGTCCAACCCCTTGGTTGGGATCACACTTAGAAAAATGAAAGCTTTTTCCTTATAGGCAAGTGTTGAAAAGTCACTCAATTTTTGCAGGCTTCCGTTGAAGGGAAAATACCTCTTAAATCCTAAAATCCTAATCTTCTAATCACAATATGAAACTTTTAGGGAATGTTCCACTCTTTGGAACATACTACTGGGATTAAAATGACCTGAAAGCATGCACTCATTTTTTAGCTGGACTGCGTCTTTTATCATTCTATTGAGATGTAGTTAGAAGTTGCTGGCAACTCAGCCAGATTCCCAAATTAACTTCACTTCTAAATTTCATAACGAAATGAAAGAAAACGGGATCCTCTTCACTTTTCTGGATGTTGTTTGAATTGATCATTGTGGACTGAACTCTGAACACAAAACAATGACTCTTTTGAAGAGTTACTTTCCCGTGGAGGTCAGCTATTTGTTGCCAAGTTCCACAAAGCTTTTCTGCTTCATGGGAGAATAAATGCCATTTGCCATAGAGTTGTTTTTTTTTGGTCATTTTGGAGTATTGAAGAATAAATGTAAAGGCCCAGAAGAGGAGACCTAGCAAACCACAGCTTCTGTGATTCAGCTCAATTTTAAATTACACCAAAGCAGGGTTTAGATCACTATGTATTTCTGAACGTTTTGCAGAGGAACATTAATAAGCATTTATGAAGCATGTCCTATTTTCAGAATAAATGAGGAATTGTACTCTTCCATTCTCTTTTTGTTCTCACTGTACATGGAAGGAAACCTATCCCCAGAGAGCCACCTCTCGTCACCAGCTTGTTTGGGTTCAGAAGCAAGAATTAGATGATTATATGAGTACATAATCTGTTGTTTCTCTTTGACAAATTAGAGCCTGAGGACAGATGAATGTGAGGTTATAATCCTGAATGCCACTGTCCTCTACTGCACCCCTACCTCTTGGGCCTTCTAAGGAATCACATCTTACAATAGAGCGATTGAACATGCAGAACAAAGCCTCAGAGTTGTTTATAGTTATTATGTATAATAGTTTTTAATCCCTAAATCCTTGGTATGTAGGTCAGTGTTGATCAAGCCCATGGAGCATTTTCTAGTATATTAGTTCTCAAGTCATTTTAATTTAATGAGGACACACCTGGCTAGCTACATAGCCCCATAGTGGTCTGAGGGAGGAACTTGTCAACCAGAATGTGGACTGGTAGCACAGGGCAGAGGCAGAAGCGTGGATTATAAGGCAGAACCATCTGGGCTTGAGTTGCTGCTCTTCCATTCACTAGTATGTCCCTTTCCATGCTGTATTTCTTCATCTGCAAAATGTACATAATACAAGTGCCCACCTTATAAGTTTGTTGTGGGCATTAAGTGAATTAATATCTATAAACACTCTAGAATGCAGGCCATAGCTCTTTCACTCTGAAAGTACTGAGGTGGCTCATATTGCCTGTGTGTGTGTGTGTGTGTGTGTGTGTGCACTTAGCTTTGTTATTTATCTTATAGAAGGGCAAAGATGAGCTGTTTGTCTGATTTCTGAAATTAAATATAAAATTTACTTCTACTGAAAAGGAAAAAAAAAACCCTCATTTGGGGATGGTAACAATTATTATTATACCAGATATTATAGATTACTTATTATGTTCCAGACAGTGCTTGGTTAAATTGGCATATATTAGCACATCTAATTATCAAGCAAATCCTATGCAGTAGGCAATATTGACTCCACGTAATGATGGGGAGACTGTAATGAAGCATCATCAACTCTGCTTCTCATAAGTGTGGAAATATATAAGCCAGCAGCCTATAGCCTATTGATTATTAATTGGGAATTAATGACGTGACATGAAGGGGACCATTGAAGACCCTATCTTCTGCATTTATAAACAATTGTTTTAAAAACTAATAGATATCATGTAAGAAATCAACAAGCTCTGCAGATGACAATTTTGTAAATTTAAAGATCTGCAGACTTAGCCTGTCTGACCGTGGTTTCTACTCTGACTAAATATGCTCGTTAAGCTTTTCTTTCATTTTTTACAGTTGCAGTCTATTGTATTGTTTTTCCTTATTCCTTTTCACCTGGGGAAGTGCGCTTGAGCAAATCCCATTTTACGGTGGTCGTATTGAATCCTGGAAAGCAATGGAGGCCCTGAGCCAAAAGCCATTGGTTTTTGTGCAGGCTTCTGATGGGACTTGGTCTTGGCTGAGGTGTGAGGGATTTTTAATTTCCTGAAGTGGACTAAAAAGGGCTTGGATTCTTTGCACATTCTTCATCAACAGGTAGAGTCCATTTCTCTGCCCCTTCAAATCTGGGGTGGTTTGCCTTGATGAGTAGCGTGAACTTTGTGAACTTTCCAATGAAGGTCTACAGAGGCTGGCAGCTTCCAACCCAGTTCTCTTGCAATCCCAAGACTACCCTTTCCGATGTACCCCAGCATGGACAACCATGGGGAAAATAAGGACAGCCATCCCAACCATCCCAGCATCTCTGCTGAGGCTCCAGACATTTGAGGGAGACCGTCTTAGAACATTCAGCCCACAGCTGTAGCCTATGCATTAGCACAGGCAAGACCAGCAGAAGCACCCAATTAGCCTTTGGAATCATGAGTGGTAGTAATACATCATTGTCATTTTGAGACACTGAGATTGGGGAGGTTTGTTATGCAGCCACAGCTGACTGACACAGTAGTGTTGGTAGATGCCCACTTCTGAGGCACAGCTCCCCTATCTTTTTTGATGATGCTCTGGATGTTTATAATAGTTTCTGAGATGTGGCTCAGAGCTCTGAGATATTGAAAGGTCACTGCTTCTGAGTTACTTTTGGCCAGATATATATGTTGGAAAAGATGAATCTCAGTAGGATTTTATTCTTTCAATTTAAAAGAAGTCTATGAGTCATAAAGAGCAAGTTTTGTATATCTTCTCCTTTGTAAAAATCTTGTGATGTCTTAAAAATCACATTTTCAATGATCTGTTAGAATGGTCAATTATTAAATCTCTCTTTTTTAGCCTTTGAAGCTTTTGCAAAAAAGAGAGACAAAAGGATATTAGGATTTTTTTTTCTAGCTTATTATGCTGAGGGAGTCTAGCAAAATAATTATGAAGATACTGATATTACAGAATTTACTCATCAGAGTCAATTACATTACCATCCTAGGAAATGAAGAGAATACAAAGTCAAGCAGGACATGACCTGCCTCTCAAGGAGATTACTGGTTGACCATGCTTCCCTTCACAGTGGAAGAAAACGCTGAAGTGAAAGAACGGGATTTTAAAAAAATTACTATTGGTTGAAGCAATGGAAAACCATTATTCTGTGTAAGCTTTGCTCAGAACCTGAATACCAGAGAATTGTTCCAACTTTAAAATAATTCATTGATCATCTGGAAGACGGTGGGCATGAATGTTTAAATATATTTGGGTTATCCAGATCAGGTAATTTACAATCAGTCACCACACAGAATTTCATTCACCCGTTACTTGAACATTGATTAATGGAATTATTTGGTTATCTCTACTGTTTCTGGAAGGATCTAGGGTATTTGGCTATTTAGGGTAGTCAGAGATACTGTCTTGGGTATTTGCGTGATGTGAGACAGAACTGAAATCTCTTGCAAATGCATCAGCAGTTGTAACGCTTAACACAAATGTCAGTGGTATTAGTTCAAATACTGATGTTACTTTTCCTACTTCCCTGTAACTATGCAACCCTATTTCTCTAACCCCCAAAATTGATTTTTCAGAACTTACTTTAAGAGTCAGAAGCTATTATCACCCTTCTGGTATTGTAAAAATGTAAAACTTATGTTTGCTCTACATCTTGCAAATAGCTTTTCTTTAAAGGAGTGTAAATATATTTGTGTACAATACATGCAGTGAGAAAAGGTGGCAGAACACACGTACAGGTGTT
This sequence comes from Galeopterus variegatus, assembly GCF_000696425.1. Classification (NCBI taxonomy): domain Eukaryota; kingdom Metazoa; phylum Chordata; class Mammalia; order Dermoptera; family Cynocephalidae; genus Galeopterus; species Galeopterus variegatus. The sequence continues at coordinate 41,560 of NW_007735548.1, forward strand.
CGTAGGGACTGGTGGGTGTGTGAGAGCAGGTGAAGTAAGATTAGGTGGAGAGAGAGAGAATGGTGAATTTTTGCAACATTTTTTTTTCAAGAAGTATGCTTTACTTTTGAATAAACATATTCTTATAAACCATGTGAATTTGAGACCCAGACCCAGAAAATAGAAGCAATGAGTAGGACTCAAACTCAAAGGTGCCCATCACATAAGAGTTCTGAAGAAGGGTTGGAGGATCAATTTTACATGCTCTTTTCATTATGATTATAATGTTTACAAGGCAGTCCACCTTCCTGCTATTCTGCTGTTTTGCTGCCAAAAAATAGCCAGGTCTGTCGAGCCTCACAGATGACAGGCTGTCTCATAACTTGTCTTATCTTTACACCCCTTCGCTATGTTGAGACCCTAGAGTTGTGAGTTCTCAAAGTGGTAATTATACATATTTTCCAATGTCAGGAATCAAAGTGAAAACATCCTTTTGTTTAAGAAAGGAAATTAAAGAATATTTACTCTAGTAAACACCCTCTAGTTAAGTTTGTAGTTTGACATCAGGTGCACTAACATTCACTAAGTTATACAAATAAGATCTGATGATTTAATCAAATAAAATGCTACTGTAGTGTTAACCCGACCTGTATTTAGAATCATACGAGCCCAGATAGGGTGACATGCCATTAGTAACGAGTGGTGAAAGCCATTAGTGGGTAGAAGAGACGGCATCTAATGTTCAGTGATTGCTGCCTATATTTCAAGCGGCTCACGTATACGATGAGATGATTTGGGATCCGAAAAATACCCAAAGAACAAAATTATCTTTGATGTCTGTCACCCCAACTGGCTTGGTCAGAGAATGCAATGGCTGGTCTTGTAAAGTAAAGGCCCAAGTAAATTCTTTTCTGAGCCCAGTAATCAACCCCAAGGCTATAGTTTTTTAGGGAATATTATCAAAATTGTGTTCCTTGTGGGAAAACACAATCTTGGATAAGAGAATAAACAGTGTTTGGGATAGAAAATAAATAAATTGTAGGAGATGTGCTAGCTGAAAGTGACAGGCAAGTGCTGGATGTGGAGCCCCTGCTCTCCCCCCAGCCCACATTAAGTGGTGGAACCCACCTTGCAATGTCCCTGTAGAGAGACACCTTGTGGGCACCAGCTGGAGCCGAGCTTGCAAGACACAAAATGGGCACAAGCCAAGCATTCCTTCTCATGGAAGAGAGCTAGTGGTCCTTCAGATTACTAAGAAGAGAAAGACTGGAAGAATTGAGGATATAGAGGGAAATTGGGGGAGAGAGAGCCTCCAATTGGATCGGCCCCAAGCTCTAAAGCCTTGCTTCCCAGCCTTGGACGATCCATTGGAACCTGCTGGTGTAGATGGAAGAACACGTCCCACCCTGTACTGCTGCTGGGTGGTGCTTACCTGCAGCTCTAGTGAAAGACTGCCTAAATTGCCATTGCAATTGAGCTGTGGAGAGCTATGGCAGCTTCCAGAATAAAACATGAATTTACCACATGGATTGAAATACCTTTTCTAGGCTTATGTTGCTGATCACTCCACTTTCACAATGCAATGCTCGTGGAGTTCCCTAGACCTGCTGGACGTCTGCAGTTGCTCCCACAGTCTCCCTACCACCAGCATCTCCCCGTTCCAATCTGCCCCCCACATCGAGCTGTGGATCCTCACACACAGGTCCAGGCAAACCGCTCCACTGGGTGTCAGCTTGTGCTGGACCTTTGTCTCCTTCTCCCAGCCCTGCCTTTCCTGTTCCTACCCCATACTTCCCTCCATGGGATCTGTGCTGTGCCTGTGTTGGAGTCCTCACAGTTCCAGTGGGTCCTCTGGATACGTCTCCGACTTCCATACCTTTGTGTCTTCATTATGCTGCTATTCTAGCCTGGAATATCCATGCCCACTCCTATATGCCAAATTCAAATGACACTTCGTTTACCTTTAGCTTTCTGATACCCCATTCAGCTTCTGCCAAAACCAAAACAAAATAGTAGAATTGTTTCCCTATTCTTCTGTGTATAGCACATACTGTATTACATTTTAATTGGCTGCATATGTATTATTTTCTTTCCACCATTAGTACTCAGACAGCAGGATGCTATTTGATTCTGTTTATCTGCAGCATTTAGCACGGTGACATGAGATATTCAACAATTGTGTTGAATTGAATTGTAGATAATCAGCTTGAGGTTAATGGAAAGTTAACTTGATAAAATGTTATTCATCGAAGGAGACCAGATCTCTTATATTTGTGACATGCATTAAAATCTAATGTTTTCATTTTTAAAAGAATCCTGAGTCAATCTTTTTCTATGGAATAGTCTGGTAGTGTTTTCTCTACAATAGCAGGTGCAGCTCTCTCAATTTTGACACACTAGCTGTCATTACCGTAAATGTTAACCAGCTCTTGCTCCAGCATTCCCACTTGTAGACTTCAGCTGGAAGAATCCCAAGTCAGTAAGTTCTAAGCAGTGGTCTCCCTTCTCCTGCATCTTCCTCAAAACTCCTCATTGCGAGTGTGCATAAATGGCACAAATGGCACCTGATTTACTGGATACGATACGTCAAAATTTATTGAAACCCGTTCATCATCCCTTCTTTGGAGTCTCTATAACTTTTTTTTACTAAAAATCAGTATTCAGTGCATTTCTCCTTCCCGAAACTAACACCCTGCCACACCCCTTGTCAGGGTGGGGTGGGAGCGTGCATTTGCAGCCTCCTGCTGTCAATAACTGTGGGCAGATTCTATGTGTTCCATCAAAAATTTTACATGCTTTCTCTAATAGCTTTACAGCTAAGTATGTCCAAATGAATCTTAACCAGGTTACTTACAACCTTTACCAATTCTATTCTTGAACAAAGTGGCACAGGCTATAAAATCAAAGTGGTCTTGGTGAAGCAACATTGATCCATATGAGGATGATCAGGAAGATTTAGGACATGTCTTCTTTTGCTAATTGGTTAGAGATTTCATTGTTCATAACCTCTGAGGCGACACAACTTCTTTTAGCAATCAGAAGCTGTTTCTGCTTCATTTTTCTCTTATTTAACAGAGCCATCTCTCCAATACACCAGGGTTTTGAATAAGAAGATAATAGGATTCTTTTCTTTCTCTGTGATAGATTTAATGTGCAACTAAGTAAAATTACACATGCCATAGTTCAAACCGATTGTATAAATAGCAAAGGAAGGTTGAGCATTACAATTCTACTCATGTACTTGGATGGTGATTATTTTATTTCAGCATTCATAATAACATCTTAAATTATGCACTGTGCTACTTTCTATACATTTGCCATTACTTTTTAACAAACACAAGCAATCGAAATAATGATCTCTACAGTGAATCACTAAAAATTCTGATAACTGTAAAAGTCAGTGTCAATTTTTTATTTTTGCTTTTTAGGTTTTTCTTGCATTAAAAATATATTTCTGGGTCCTCTTCTAAAAGCAGCCTTTTTGGAAAATAAACCATTAACATGTGGGAAGAAAACATTTTAAGAAAAGCAATATCCAATTCGGATACAATCGAGATGAAAACTGCATTAACATGCAGAGAACAGGGTCCATTAAGCACTGTCTTCAGCAGCCTGTTGACTGGTGAGAAAGAGCTTAGTTTCCAGGAGGAGAAAGATGGAGCTTTGGAAAAGGGGACTCTGCTTCCCCTAAGCCAAATCGAAATAAAAGTCCGTCTGTGCACGCCATCATCAGAGTGAACGAGATGGACAGGTGGGATTCTCCTCAGTTTTAGAGCCAGCTCTAGGAGAAATTACAAAGGGGATGCTTCTCTTTGCTGCTTTTGTCTGCACAACTCCATCCCTATCTGCTGACCCCCACTGCTGACTTCTGATCAGCTCCTAACTTGAGGTTCTTCTCAGAAGTGTTGATCTTTTAAAGGGGAACTGTAAAATTTTTTAGAAATCAATAGTGAGAGAAAACGAGTCATCTATGGTGGGAAACAAGGGGCAGCTTTCACTTCTGTGGTCAGCTTCTGAAATCCGATCTCCAGGAAAAGTCGAAAGGCTTATGTGGTGCGACTATTTGATATTCCTGCACATTTTGATATCCAGGAAGCTTTAAATGACAGGGTGGCACTGGCATTTTGAAGAGTTCAAAATCATCACTTATGCAGTGAAATTTCTGGTCACAGGATTTCTCATTCTTGGGGCATGAGAAAACAGCCATTATTGACTTTAAGAAATCACAGGATGGCTTCAGTCCTCTGTGTGTTTTTCTTTGGGCGAATTAAGAGCTAACTTTCCTAGTTGCTTAGATACTCAGCATGTCACCTCTAAGGGTCCCATCTTACCCTTTGATTACATACTTTTGAATACTCTTTCATTGCCAATGACAATGTCAACATTTTCCCAAGCCCTGTGATCCTTGGAAAACAGTGAAGGTTAAGAAATCCCCCACCCCCACCCCGCTTTGTGTTCCAGAAAACAGCTCACTGCAAAGAACTGCCTTTCCCCATGTGACCTAGATCAGACTCACAGATGTCCCCTTGTATGCCTAGGACAAGACCAGACCAGGTCCTCCAAATTTGCACTTTTTGTCTCCTAAATGATGAGCCAAACTGCTTGTCTCCACTGATAAATGGAACACCACGCTTGAGAACCAGACTTTGTCCAGCTTCTCTGCCTCCCCCAGGACCCTGAACTTTGGTCCACCCTGGGCCTGAGCCAGTGGACAGCTGCTCCTGAGAACAGGCTGGCCTCAGGGTAAACCGTTCTCTCATCTAGTATCCTATAACATCACCCTTCACCTGACTCCCTACTTCTGGTTCTTTCTAGCCTTCCTTACTCCTCTTTATAAAGGAAAACACCTTTTTGCCTAACTCTCAAGACGCTGTGACCATAAGCGGTTACCTACAGCATTACTCAGCTCCCTTCGTGGCAATTCTTTCTCTCTCCCTCCCTTGCAAGGACCCTTTAGAATAAAGCCTCTCCTTACCACGTCCAGATTTGTCTTTTGCCTGACAGTACCTTTAAAAGCTGCAAGACTTGAATCCCTTTTTTCAACTTCCCCTTGAATTCATGCCTCAATGTCAAGAGTAAAACGGTACCTGACAGAAAGTGGAGACGATGTTCTTTATGAGGCATAAGTGATGTGCTCTCCCCACAGCGGTAAGTTTCCACTCAAATTAGAGTCCTGCAAACCTAGGGAAAAGCTTCAAGAAGAGCTGTATAAAAAAATTATTAACCGTAGGAACTGAAGATAAGTCTAAGTGAAATAATGCAGCCCTTTTGTTTCTGTATTATTTAACAGTTCAAAAAAGACCCACTTCAAACAGCAACATGGATCATGCATGCTCAGATTTAATTTGAGTTATAGCCTCCTGATAAGACAATCACATGGGGACTGAGACTTTTGGCTCTCCAACCTCCTCAACTATTTATACGGATCTTTCTCTATGGGACTCAATAATTCTGTGGTAAGGCAAGAATGGAAAGAAAAATTCTTCACTGACTATACTAAATCCCTGTGGACTTTGCCATTGGGGCTAGATTTAGCTTATTGAGTTTATTATTTTCTTGAGCCCAAAGAGTTTCTTCCGGGGTATCCAACCCCCATCTTTATTTCAGTGGTAATAATGTCCAGATTCTCCCTTCAGCATAGAAAACTTCTTTGTTGCCCATGGTTTGCTATGTAAATGGATTGTAAGGGAATAGATGTAGTGGAAGTTGCATAATCTCAGAATCCCCAAGGATCCTGGAGAGGGACCCTAATTTAAGGAAAGACAACTATGTGTGTCTATATACTTCATACGCACGCATATACATGCCATGACAAACTCCCACCTCAATAGCCTCTGTCCTATTACTGACATCCAACCCATCAGCAAAGTTTGTCGGTTCTGCCTTCAAAATATGTCCAGAATCATCTTGTTTGCCATCATCTCCATTTTTACCACCCTGACCAAAGTCACATTTAACTAGTCCTTTCACTCTCGTGCTAATCTTTGTGAAATGGCCAACATGTAATTTTCAAACAAATAAAAACCCTATTTCATTCTAGAGTTTAGAAAGATGGTGAAGACACTGCAGAATTCCATATATCCTTTGCACAGCCTCTCCTAGCATTTCCATCTTCCACATTACAGGATACAATGGTTTGAAAGCCTTTGTCTCCTCCAAATTCATGGTGAAACAGTACTGGGAGGGGCAGCATTTGGGAGGTGATTGAGTAATGAGGCTTCCACCCTCATGAGTGGGATTAAATGCCATGTAAAAGGGTTTGGTGAAGTGAGTTTGTCTCTTTTTGCCCTTCCACCTTCTGCCATGTAAAGACACAATATTCCTCCCTTCTGGATGACACAGCCTTCAAGGTGCCATGGTGGGTGCAGAGACTTTCCTTACCCGGAATGGAACCTGCTGGCACTTGGACTTCCCAGCCTCCAGAACATGAGAATTACACTTCCATTCTTTACAAATTACCCAGTCTGTGGTATTTTGCTATAGCAGCACAAAAGGACTAAGGTACAGTACCTTTGTCAAAACTAAGAAATTAACATTAGTACAATGCTAATAACAAGATCAGAGACTGTAGTCGGATTTTCCAAGTTTTTCCACTAATAACCTCTCTCTGTTCCAGGATCCAGTCCAGGATCCTACATTGCATTTAGTCATCATCAAATCTCCTAGTCTCCTCTGGTCAGTGACAATTTCTTGTTTTTTCCTTGTCTTTCATGACCTTGACAGTTTTAAGGAGTCCTTGTCAAGTGTTTTGTAGAAAGTCCTTGGATTTGGGTTTGTCTGATGCTTTCTCACAGTGAGACTGGGGTTTGGGGATCTGGGGAAGAACATGACTGGGGTGAGGTGCCTTTTTCATTATGTCATATCAAGGGCACATGGTGGTTCATCACTGGTGGGTTGACCTTGATCACTTGCTCGAGGTGGTGCCGGCCAGGTTTCTTCCTCATGAAGTTCGTCTTTTTCTTTCTCCATGCTGAGTGATGCTTTCAGAACACGTTAGTTGATGGCTACCCTTTCCTCCAAATGTTCTAACAGCTTCCCTCCTCATGCAGTGCAATTGGGAACATTCTTCCTGTATCTGCTCCAAAGAATCCTCTTGCCTCTTCCCATCACCATCTCAGCCCACTGCATTCTTCCCACTGCAGGACCTTATTTATCTTCAAGTCTCTGCATTTCTTGCTCAGCCTGTACAAAACATCTCTGCTGCTCTGTGCTCTCTGTTTCCCTTCCTCATGCTTTTGATAACAGGGGCTTGGATTTTGTTCACTGCACAGACCTCAGCATCCACTACTGGTACAGTCCTATTGTAGGAGCTCAGACATGTACATGTTAAATGAATGAGTCAGAGAAGACGGGTGATCTCCAGCAAACTCTATATTTGGTTTTACATGCATGCTGGGAAAATGTGGTATTTCTGCTCCAAGGGTGTATGAAGAAAAAATGCTCTAATTGCAAACTAATAAGACAAAGTAGAACTCCCTTTTAACAAACTTTTCTATCCTGCGTGCCAAAGCTTAGTAAGATAATAAGCTCCTGAAGACATCTACCCGGACTTAAATATTATGCTACCGAGTCGATGAGTTAAAAAGTTGGGGATTTCTTAAGAAGCTAAGTAAGGCAACTCTTTTTTTTTCCCCTTTAGGATTATTAATTAATTAATTAAACTTACACATTGTAATTATTTGTACTTATGTGGTACAATCTGATATTTTTGATATATATATATGAGTATAATAACTAAGTCAGGGTAGTTAATGTATCTGTCACCTCATGCACATGTCATTTCTTTGTGGCCAAAACATTCAGAAGTCTCTAGTAAGGCAACTCTTTGAATCACATATTTCTGTACACGTGCACCTCAGAGAATCACCCTGTCATGAGGATAAGAAACTTTTGGGGCACACTTTGAAGTGGCCGTTGTGGTTCTGAAAGAGTTAACTCATCTCACTTGGGTAGACCCTCTATATCTCAACAAATTGTGTTGTGTGGCTATTACAGGATTAAGCAGTAATGAGTCTCCTTTAGTATTAACTACCCAGTACAACAGTGGAAATTCTCACTGGGGAGCAGCCGTGTGGACAAAAGAAAACTACTAGGGGAAATTTTTAGTAATATATTTTCATGTACTTATCCAAATTCTTGGGTTTTTTCCTCCAGTCCTCTGGATCTCTGGACGGGTTAAGTTTGCTATCTCTCATCTGGATGAATTTTGTCAACCAGAGGCATTTGCTCTTATGTTTGCTAAGGAACCAGTCTGTTTTCCTTCCTTTTTAAAAAATCTGCGAGCAAATAATTGGAGGAGGATGATTATGCACCAAGCAAGTACTATATCATGTGGTATTGATGGGCTGAAGGCATAGTCTGAAGACAGAGAGCAAGAGAAAACATATAAAATGCTTTACGACTGACCTTCCCTGTCATTTATTTTGAGTTAATAAATAAAATGATTGCCGGCAATCCCAGAAATGAGATCAGCACAGGCATTCTGCAAAATTTCAAATAAAGAATTATAGAACTGGTAGTGAATAGTTTCATGTATTATTCCAGTGGATGTAAACAGAAATCTCTTGCTATTAGAAATGTTGCTTCTGCTAATGATATGTTTGGAAAAAGAAATAAACAGTAACCATTGATGCTCCTTATTTCACATTGTTACTACACACCCCAATTTGTATTTTACCAACTTGGAAACTCATTATTACTGTATGTACAGTTTCAGGGTCATTTGGGGAAGAGGAGGAGAGAGATTTTCTTACCATCTGTGATAAGAATAGCTTGCTCATGTTCACCAGTGTCACCGCAGACTATTATTTAAACTCCAGTAAACAAATTCCTTACTAACTAATTCAGGTCTGTTTTTGCAATTTTTTTCTCATAGTATTTCTTTTTTTCTCAGAGACTGCTGTAGACATTCTGTCATGAAATTTCTATGTTCCTTCGAATAATGGGTAATACAGATCTACTGTTGTTAACAACATGACCTCAGATAAAGCAGTGACAAACGCATCCACAGATCATTAGAGTAGCCATTATTTTCTGAAGTCAAAAGGAAGATTACTTTGATAGAGCTTAAGGTCACAATTCTTTGGAAAAATACAAGAAATTCTTGATAATGCATGAGCATTGTTAATTTTGAAAAGTTGTGTTGCTCCTTTGCAATCCGGATGACACCATGATGTTTTTCCAAGGAGTACAGTTCCCAGGCAATAGGGAAGGGTGACCACCCCTAGTTACCTCCAAATCCTTCCACCCCTGAATTATCGTTGCTGACAGGACCTTGAATTCTCCAAAATCTAATGTATGAAAATGTACCTCAAGGGTACCACCAAAAAGATTTAATAGAACTCTCATGTTTTGCCATAATTGCTTCAGAGCACATGAAATAAGCCAAGCACAGAAAGAGAAATACCGCATGACCTCAGTCATAAGTGGGAGCTAAAAAAGAAAGAAAGAACCACAATAGTACGTTGAACTTTCAGAAGGAGAGAACAGACCTACACTTACTCGAGGTGGGAAGAGGGGACCGAGAGAGCAATTAGGGAGAAATTGGGTAAAGGATGCAAGGAATAATTATGATTTGTAATAATGAGCATGCTAATAACATTGTTTTGATCATCACATATTGTGCACAGATACTGATGGTCAACTCTGTACCCCATAAATATGTATAATCAATTATGTCTCAATTAAAAAAAAAGAATTATGGTGGCACAGATATGGTTCTACAGTAGCTGTTTCTTTCCTCCTTCCCAGAGCTGGTCAATGCCATGTTAATGATCTTTCTTAGACTTTTACTACTTATGGATTTTAGTGAATTTTAAAAAATTCACACAAATGGTTTATTTTACCAAAGACTTATCAACTTTTTTTCCCCATTCAACATAGTGTTTTCAAGTTGACGCATGTTGACACGAGCAGCTCTAGTTTCTCTGTCTTAGTTGCCATGTGATATTTCATTTTATGAATGTATCACGAGCTATCCATTTCTCTGTTGCTGGATCATAGGTATTTTGTTTGTTTGGCTTGTTTGCTATAACAGGCAATGCTGTATTAAACCTCCATGGGCTTCCCTCTTTGTGGGCACACAGAGGAGTTTGTCTAGACCACGTGCTTAGAGGTAGAATTGTTGAGTTGTAGATTACAACTACCTTGAATTTTAATTAATGTTGCAAAATGGTCCCTACAGGGATTGGACCAGTTCTTCAACCCATCAGTCATGTGTGTGGGTTCCCGTTTTCTTACAGTTCTGGTTTTATCCCACTTTTCCTGTTTTTGCCTGCCTGACTAGCATGAAATCACATCTCATTCATTTACATACTTATTTAGTAAGCTTGCTTCTTTATCTTGGAGCTTCCAGATCTGGGACAATTCCAGAAGTCTTTTTTTGTTCTAAGTTTCTGCATATAGCTTAAATAAGTGATATGCTCAAGTAGAGAAAATGAGGTATGGTTGTGTATTTACATTCTCAGTACAGTTTAACCTTCTCTTCCAGGACTGAGCATTCTAGGGCATAATCCCAAGAGGCAGCTGGCCCTATAAATGCAAGCTGATGTGTTATGATGACAGGCTTTCCCCAGCAGGCTCCTAATTCCATGTGATAAAGACTCTCCCTTGCCAGACACAGGGAGGCTGTTCCTGAATGAATGTATGGATGGGGGGACATGGGATGGGCATAGATACATTGGCTGGACGACATCGGTGAGGGAGGGAGGGAGGCAGGGATAAACGGAGCACAGAGGATTTATAGGGCAGCAAAACCATTCTGTGTGATACTGCAATGGTTCATATATGACATTATGTATTAGGGAAAACCCATAGAAATGTACAAGACAGAGGAAACCCTAGTGTAAAATTAAGTTAATAATAATATATCAATATTGGTTAATAATTGTAACAAATGTCCACACTAATGTAATATAGCAATAATAGAAGAAACTGTATATGTGGATGGGGGTGGGGTGTGGGAACTATCTGTATTTTCTGCTCAATTTCTCTGTAAACCTAAAACTGCTGTAAAAACAAATAAAAGTCGTTGCACAAGTGACCAAATTCAAAGGGAGGGAAAGCCCATATTCTTTCAAGTTAAAAATCTTTCCAATCGTACATGAGAAAAATAGGAAACGACGCATAGAAACGTAGGATGTATTTCTGGACAAAAGCAGGAAATTTCATCTCATTCTTAAAGTTCTGTTGTTTTGGTTTGGGAGGAGGCAGAGAAGATGATTTTGCATGTGCACTAAGTAAACCTGGGTGATGGTGTAATTTAAGATAATCAGCACTTATCAAGCATATTGGACAACAACAAAATAAGATGTAATTTGGGGCATTAATAATTGTTAAATATCATTACCAGCACTGGCAATATAAAAGAGACTAACTGCGTCTTCTAGGCTGATAGAAAAGGGTACTTCCTTCCTGCAAAACCAAAGGCGGAACTAAAAGGGCTGCCCTTTGAAGCCATTAAATGTAATTACTGGGTTGAGAGAAACCCCTGCAGTTTAGCCATTAGGGGGATTCTGCACTCACAGCTCAAGGGGTGTGGAAGGCAGCTGCCTGGTGTTTTCAAACACAGAGCTAGGTCCTCACACTGGCCAGTTGCCAAGCCTGATCTTCCCCTTAAAATACCTGCATCTGTCCTACCGACATTGGCTAGAGGATTGTCTCTTAGTCTCTCTCTCTCATGTTTAATGATGCAGAGAAGACATGGTCTGAAATGAGAAACTAACTCAGTGGAGCTGTTGAGAATAGGCACTCATGTAGAAAGCAGGGAACACCTCAAGATGGACTTTTAAATAGGGCATGCGATAAAACCTGTGTTCCAGGAGAGCCTTGCCAGAATTGCTTCTGCAGTCACCATTTAGCGGGAGTGCTACAAAATGCCAATCAGCCAAGTCCTCTGCTCCAGTTCTTATGAGGTGGAGATGGGAGAGAAAGAGAAGCTTATGGGCAAAAAAGCCAGATGGCGGGTCATGGATCTCAAGAACTAAGAGCAACTGTGCTCTTTTCTATGGGTTCTCTCCTCTGTGCTGCAGTTCTAAAAGATTGCATGAAGAGTGGTGTATGGTCAGAGGAACCCGAGTGTGTCCAAGCTGTGCTGTTACTCTGGACATGCTTTGGAGCATATTTTATCAACTCTGTGAGCCTCAGTTTCCTCATCTGTAAAGTGAGAAGAGTCATTTGGTCTTCAGAGGGATGAGCTGAGCCTTGTGATATGAAGCAGCTAATGCAACCTTCTCCTGATTAGTTCCCTAACTATTAGGTAATTTGTACCCATTTGTATCTTGTTCGGATGCTGCATGGAGAAGGTAGGGACTTGGGATTATTTAACATTGCATTAGAAACACCCTGACCTGGACAATTGCGTCTAATGAATAGTGGTCACTTCAAAATGAAAAAAGAAAGAAGCAGCTTTCCCTAGGTTGTAAGATCAAGTGCTAGTCTTTAATAAACTCCAACAATTGTGGAAGGGATGTCATCAGACCCTATAGGACTGTTGGCATATTGCCGATCTGATCCCCTGAGCAGTGTGTACAAAGTGATAATCGTGAACATACATGGCAGATGTCCAACCACAGGCTTTTAAAAAGAGAATCCAGTTGTGAAAAGTACATAAAAGACGAATGAAGGGGAAATGAGCCTATGCTTTTTAGATGGGGAGAAACCTCAGCAGGAGTGACATGGAACTTTGCAGATGGGGTTTTCCACGGCAGGGACAACCTCTCAGAGTGAAGGGGACACAGGCACCATCAGTGTGAGGAGATAGCACGCCTCACCTGTGCTGGTCCAGCCACTGAATTTTGCTGAAACAAAATCCATTCTGGCCGAGGCTCCGTGTGTCTCCTATGAGGTCCTGTTTCTGGAAATAGACATGGGCGGGTGAGCATCCAGTAATTGAAATCCAGCCTGGTCGTGGGAGACCCTGCTGTGGAGGCCAGATGTACAGCTTGTGTCTGGCACGACAGGGCACAGCCAACCACACTGCCAGCATCAGTCATCCCCGAGTGTGGGTGGAAGGGATGTGCCCTCTGGAAACTCTTCACTGCTGACATGCCAGCTCCCAGTGCTGACAAGGGAGGCTCTGACTGAGGTCTGTTTATCAAGGCAAGAAATGGGCATTTTGCCCTTCCCTGGTCAAAAGCGGCACTGGGTGTAGTTTCTCTCCCTTCTTCCCTATGTTTAGGAAAGGCTTTTAGAAAGAATCCATATTGAACCCTTTTTCATCTGGGGTTGCCCCACAAGACACAAAGAGAGTTCACCTAAAAGCCAAAGATATACCTGATTTTAAAGGTGAAAAGTCATCTTTCTCCAGTGCAGCTTTTATGTTGAAACAATTCAGAAGTACGGCTCTGCTGTCTAAGAATCATTCCGGGAATTAGGGGAAGCCTGCCTCGCCCATGTGGCTGTGGATCTATCGACAGCGGGCTCTTTTGAACTCTGAGGGAGGTTCTCAATTCCTAACTCCGCTATAGTTGACAAAAGGTTGCCTTATCTAAAATTGGGTCTTGCATTTATTTATAGCAAAAACAAACAAAGAAACAAACAAACCAAAAGTTAAGAGTAGAAATTATCAGCCTGGCTTTCCAATTAGCAAATTTATCCTGTTTTTGTGTGTTGTGGTCAAGAGGTCTGGCTTTTCCATGAATGTGTATCACAGCTTCACAGATAAGAGGTGAAATAGTTTCTTCAAAATCATGAAGAAAAGAAATGCTCGGCTTAGATCTATGTAAATATAATCATCTATATTGATTTAATATCTTAAAAGTTTCGAAGGTCTTTTATGATCATTATTTTATTAAGCATCCCAATTCTTTTTTTTTTTTTTTGGAGGAGTTATTTACACATATTGATGTGTCTGAATTGCATTCTCCCAAGTTTATATGTTGAAGCGCTAACCTCTAGTACCTTAGAATGTGACTGTTTTTGGAGATGGGGTCTTTAAAGAGGTGATTAAGGTAAAATGAGGTCGCTAGGGTGGGCCCTAATCCATAGGACAGGTGTCCTTATAAGAAGAGGAGATTAGGACACAGACACACACAGAGGGATGACCATGTGAGGACACAGGGAGAAGTCGGTGTCTGCAAGCCAAGGAGAGAGGTCTCAGAAGGAACCAGCCTTGCAACACCTTGATCTCAGACTTCCAGCCTCCAGGACTGCGAGAGAATAAATGTCTGCTGTTTAAGCCCCCAGCCTGTGACACTTTGTGACAGCATTCCTAGGAAACTGCTACAGTGACCCAGTATGATATTTAAAGCGATTCAGAACTTAGGAGTAGAAGTAGAAGTGAGTAGTGTGGCTGAGAAGCTCTCACTAAACCTGCAGCTCTATGACGGCAAGTACAGAGCTGAAGTGCTTGAAGAAAAATCCATTTGTGTAATGTCAGGTTGAATAGAACAAACCTCTAGATGGATCTAGAGAATGAACGCGTTCATCATCACGACCTTCCTTTCTCCTCTTTGCTTAGGACAGGGGTTTTCAACAGTGGCGTCACTGGTATCTGGGCAGATGCTTCTTTGTTGTGGTGGGGACCATCCCTACAGAGTAGGAGGTGGAGTGGCAGCCCTAAGCCTCCACTCACTCCGTGCCCACCACGCTCCCCGTTCTGGTGTAATGACCAACAATACCTCCAGACTTGGCCAAATGCCCCTGTGCAAAATCATCACCGTCCTTCCCCAGCTGAGAACCACTGGTGTGTGCATATCAGAGGTGACTAGAAAAATGGAGCAACACTATCCCTTGCAGTTTTTCCTAAACCTGGCCTGCAGACCACCTGCGGTAGGCAGAAGGCACACCCCTTCCTCCCCAAAGATATCCACACCCTGGAACCTGTGAATATGTCACTTTAAAAGGCAAAGGGGATTCTGCAGATGTATTAAGGTGAGGGACCTTGGGATAAGGAGATTATCCTGGATTATCTAGGTGGGCCTGATGTCATCACAGGGGTCCTTCACATCAGAGACCCTTTCTCTGCTGAGGTCAGAGAGAGACAGGCATGAGGACAGAAGCAAGGACAGGGAGGCAAGGTTGCCTGCTTGGAAGACAGAGGAAGGGGCCATTAGCTGAGGAATTCAGGTGGCTTCCAGAAGCTGGACCCTCAAGGAAGCAGATTCTCCCCTAAACCCTCCAGAAGGAACACAGTCCTGCAACACCTTGATCCTACCCTGTGAGGCTCTTGTCAGGCTTCTGACCTCCAGAGCTCCAAGGAGATAAACTCATGGTGTTTTAAACCATCCAGTTTGTGGTAATTTGTTATAGCAGCGATATCAAAACACCCTGGGGTGGAACTACAAACACAACAGTCCAGGCTGTGCTCAGACCCAAAGAACCAGCATCTTCTGGAGGTGGAGCCCAGGAATCTGCATTTGTAACTAGCGCACAGCAGGGGATTTTTGGCAATGTAAATCAGAACCATTATGTTAGTGTGTCTAAAGGCTGCTTTTCCTTGCGGCTGCTATAAAATAAATCTCCATTTCTTAAAAAGAAAAGAGTTCTAAAAAAGTCTTTCTAAAAACTCCCCTAACATTAGAAAAAAAAGGGAGGAAAAAATTTTCATCTGAATCAGAGTTGGGTTCCTAAGTAGTGGATTTGACTGTTCCTGTGAAAGGAGATGCCACGTGCCCACTTCTGGTTTTTTTTTTTTTTGTTTTTTTTCCCTGTTCTTTAAGCTGCCTGATTCCAAGGTGGGACCAGGTCAGCTGTGTCCAATGGGAGTTCCAGACTCAGAATTCTGGGTGTTAGTGAAGCCCTGATATCTGATGCGTGAGGTGGTGCCATCAACAGGTCGCTCTTGGCTGAAACAAATTCAGATAGATGGGTCGACCTCCCCAAGGCCCCCGCCATCGTGGAGATCCCAGAGCCAGGATGAAC
The DNA here is from genome assembly GCF_000696425.1 of Galeopterus variegatus. Classification (NCBI taxonomy): domain Eukaryota; kingdom Metazoa; phylum Chordata; class Mammalia; order Dermoptera; family Cynocephalidae; genus Galeopterus; species Galeopterus variegatus. The sequence continues at coordinate 57,400 of NW_007735548.1, forward strand.
TTCAGAGATGGTGGCCTCAATAGCAGTGCCGAGTTTCCTGGAATGGGTATGTCAGTCTTCATGAGGAATCAGACAGGCTGTGCGCTCTTGGTGCGAGGCCCCTCACCACTGCCGTGCATCCTATGCAGGGATGTGTGGCTGGCATCTTGTTCAGACCCCAGCTTTCAGTAGGCATCGGGGCCTTGAAGATGCTGCACCTGTCTCACCAGATAATAAGTGACTCCCTTCTAATTTGTGAGGCAGGAAGCACGCAGTCATCCTCGACGTGTTATTAGGTCTCATGGGGGGAGAGAAAGAGCCTTTCTACAGAGCAGTCTTGGGTTAGGATCTGCTGGAGGTTATTTTGGTGCATGTGTGGGCACCGAGTGACTGGAGAGATGATGCGGTTTTGTCCCTCTCTCATCTCATCTCCTTGTGTGGGTGCGGCAGGGCCTTCATGCTCAAAATAAGGAATTTTTCACACAACTCCTTTCCCCCAAAATAGTAACATAAAAATGACTGCTTCACCGGAAGAAGTAAAGTTTAACAAGATGTTTCTGAAACTAATTTCAAAAGAATGCTGATGAATCTATCGTGGCGTTACTGCATTTTCAACAGGGGCAGAAGGAGTATCAGTCAGGCACCAAGAAGGTGAACTGTTAGTCCCTCTCTCCCAGGTGCTGAGTATTTTTTTAAAAAAAAAGGTCTGTAGAAGGTTCCAGTGGAAATTCTTGTAGGTTCAGTATCAAAATTACATAATAATGGACACATAGGTCAAGGATTTTAACCTTTCCCTTTTTGTTGTTGAAAAAAAAGTGGAACTGATATGGAGATTCTTAAAAGGCAAAACATAGAATTACCGTACCACCCAGCAATTCTGCTCCTAGATATATGCCCCAAAGAATTGAAAACTGGGACTCAAACAGAATACTTGTATGTCATTGTTTATAGCAGCATTACTCAAATAGCCAAAAGGTGGAAATAACTCAAATGTGCATCCACAGGTGAATGGATGCACAAAACCTGCATATATCATTCAGCCATAAAAAGGAATGAAGCTCTGTTATATGCTACATGGATGAAACTTGAGGACATTATGCTAAGTGATATAAGCCAGATAAAAGGGGACAAATACAGTTGACCCTTGAACAACGTGGGGATTAGGGGCACCAACCCCCCGCACAGTCAACAATCCATGTGTAGCCCCCAAGACTTAAGTAGTAATAGCCTACCGTAGACTGGAAGCCTTACCGATAACATAGGCAGCCGATTAACGCATACTTCGTATGTGATATGTAGTATATACCTGTATTGTTACAATAAAGTAAGCTAGAGAAAAGACAAAGAAAATCAGAAGGAAGAGAAAATACATTTACAGTGTTTATTGAAAAAAATCCAAGTATAAGTAGACTCACATTGTTGTATGATGCCTGTATAATTCCACTTCTATTTTATGAGGTTCTCAGAGTAGTCAAAATTACAAAGGCAGAAAGTAGAATAGTGGTTGCCAGGGGCTGAGCAGAGGGCAACGGGGAGTTGTTGTTTAATGGGTGCAGAATTTCAGTTTGAGATAATGAAAAAATTCTGGAGATGGGTGGTGGTGATAGTCACACATGGTGTGAATATACTTCATGACACTGAACTGTACACTCCAAAATGGTTAAGGTAGCAGGTTTTATGCTATACTTGCTTTACAACAAAAAAACTAACAAAAAAAAGTTTGAAGATTGGGGTGATGGACACGATTTGGAAACATATAGTGGTGATGTTTGCACAATAGTGTGAATGAATTAATGCCACTGAGTTGTACAGTTTAATATGGTTAAAATGGCATGTTTTATGTTATATTTATCTTACCATCATTTTTTTTAAAGCACCTTATATGGGAGAAGATGATGCATGGCCTGTCATGAAAAGGCTATTCTTTATCACAGAACCCTTATCTGAAAAATGGATATAATTACATGTTGTCAATGGAGGGATTACAAGTGTGACCTGAATGTTAACAGTCCTGGGATGCACTGAAGCTATATCCTGCAGGAGCACCAAAGTGCAGATGGCAGAAGTCTCAGAAGCGTTGCCCAGATCTCGAGCATCCCCTTGTCATTTCGAGAACTCCTGGGGGTTGTCTGGACTGTGCTGTACACAGTCACCAGGGAGCCTCGCTCCTGTCCTGGCCACAGCTAGTGCCACCCTTTCCCCACACGCTCCAGTCCAAGCCCAGCTGGAATCTTCCAATGCTTCCTCCCATTGTTGCCCGAACTAGGAGCCAGAAGGCACAGGGACCCATGGATGCAGCCCATCCATGCTTCTGCAGCACACATAGGGAGAAACATGTAGGAAGTGGAGCCAGATGTGGACAGAAGACGTCCAACACAAATAGACACAGAAGACGCTTTCCAGCTCCTGTTCCTTTACCATAGATTGACGTGAGCTGAGACATTCCTCATCCCCGCCATGGCTGTTCCACTTCTCTGCTGCTGCAGAGCTGACAGCAGCCCTGCTGTGTGGGCTCAGCCCTGCCTGTGCCTCACCAGAGACCACTCATGGCCCCTTGATCACAACCCCAAACTCAAGCTCAGTCGGTCACTCTCGTCGATTGTGCCTGAGGTGGAAATATTTCCTCTTTCTCTGTTTTCCGACTTGCATGTGTATCTCATGACTGACGAAGATTCTAGATTCCAGTTTGCCACTGTTGTTTCCTCTTCTCATGCTGTCTACACTTGCTAAAATAACCCTCATCAGTCCTGCTCCTCTCTGAGTGCAAAGACTCCCATTCAGACACGTTGCATCAGCATGGGTCTCTCAAAGCTCCTTACTTCTGAGCTGTATTGACCTAGTTGAAACTTTTTTTAAAAATATGCCTGTGTTAGGACATTTGTCCCCCTATCTGGGCTCCTGAATCAGATGTCCCAGAAAGCTTCATTAGAGCCACCGTTCTGGAGGAGATGGAGGCAAGAGAGATATTATATACACAGGAGGAAGTTCATCAACGCACTCAGAGCAGTGCTAGTCTCTCTTCCAATTTTCCCATATCCTTTTGTTAATATATTCAAACATCTTGTGCACATTTAAAAAAAAACCTACTTTTTAATTTTTTCTTTATTTTTATAGCAGTTTTAGGTTTACAGAAAAATTAATGAGGACAGACTGTTCATACACACACCTGTGTTCATGACACAGTTTCTCCTGTTATTAACATCTTGCATTCATGTGGAACATTTGTTACAATTATGAACCAACATTGATACATTATTATTAAGTAAAGGTTTACATTAGGATTCACTCTTTGTGTTGTCCAGTTCTACGGGTTTTGCCAAATGCATCATACTATGTAGTCGCTGTTACAACATCACACAGAATAGTTTCATTGCCCTGAAAGTTCTCTGTCTTCCACTTATTTATCCCTCCCTCCCTCTCTGCTCTCCTGAAACCCTGGCAACCACTGATTTTTTTCCCCCCTTACTTCAAACATTTATCGTTTCTTTGTGTTGGGAACATTCGAAATCCTCTCTTCTGGCTAGCTGAAAATATACTGTAAATTGTTCATTACAGTCACCCTGCAGTGCTGTAGAACACTGATCTGATTTCTCCTGTCTAGCTGGAATTTTGTATCCATTCACTAACCTCTCACCTTCCTTCCTTTCCCTTACTCCTTGTTATTATACTTTCTTGAAAACATTTTTCCTGAATTTAATAATTTTGTTTTTAATTTGCTTAGTTTTAAAAAAAAAAAATCTCTGGTTCAGACTTCCCGCACCTCCCTACACTTAATAGTTCTGTAAGATGCCTGTATAATTTCCCATACCATAAAGCCTGTCGAATTACCTGTCAGTTTTGATTTTTGTCTTTTTGTTTATTGGTTTGTTTGGTTTTGCTTTGCTTTAATTGTTTTTTTTTTCTTTCCCTGTAACGATTCTTCCTGAAATCCACCTCCTTTCTAGTCCAGTCTGTACAGTTCATTCTTCTAGCTGTTTTGCATAGCTTTGCTCTGGGAATTTTTCCTTTTCATTATGAGAATTATTTTCTTGGATTCCGAGTCTTCCTCTTTCATGACTCACTCCCTCTTTTTTTGTGTGTGAAACACGTTTTAGTATCTTTCTGAGAAAGGGTGCATGGGTGGTAAAAGTTTTGAGACTTTGCATGTCTAGCCACATATTTGATTGATAATTTGGGTAGAATTCTAGGTTGGGATTTTTGCACAAGTGTCTTCTTTTCTGGGGTGCCATGGGAAACGTGGCACTGTTATGACGTACGATCTTTTGAAGGTAACCCCTCACCCCAGAATCAGTCCTGGTGTTTTGATATTCCATGATAAAATACCTCACAATGTTTGTTTCTTGATGTTTTTACTTTTATTCATTGTACTTGTGCTTTTAGTCTTATATACATTTTGGATCTTGCCTAACCAACAGCTTCTTTTTTAAAAAAATTAATTAATGGTTTTAATCAGCAAAAATTGTATATATTTATTGTGTACAGTGTGATATTTTGAAATATATGTGCATTGTAGAATGGCAAAATCAAGCATTACCTCACGTATATAATCATTGTTTTGTAGTGAGAACACTTAAAACCTACTCTCTCAGTGATTTCCAAGAATGCAATACATTGTCATTAACTGTGGTCACCCTGCTGTCCAGCAGATCTCTTGTACTTATTCCTGCTGTCCAACTGAAATTTTGCATCCTTGGACCGACATCTCCCCAACTTCTCCCCACTGCCCCCAGCCCCCGGTAACCACCACTCTCCTCTCCACTTCTATGGGATCAACTTTTTTAGATTCCACAACCAATGTCTCTTAGGACCGCTTATTACTGGCAATTTTTCCTGAGGACCTCTGGGTTTTGTTCCTTAAGTTATTCCTTCTGGGTTAAATTTTATCAGGTGGCTCAATCACAGAGCCCTATGATTTGCATTTTATGTTCCTCCACAATTTTTATTAACTAAATAAATTTGCACCAGGAAATTTACTGCCTCCCTGCTTACCTTACCCCTAAGACCACGAATAAACACACGGGGCAGCATGCATCTCATTAATGTGCCCCTGCTGGGCACTGGGCTAATAGAAAGTGTGTGTGCTAGTGGCCAAGTAGGGAGTTGAGTTGTTCCAAATTTTAACAATCAATACCTCAATTATTCACAGGCTGATGACTCTCTGTGGATCATTTAATTTTCTCATTTCCCTTCTACCAACCTCCCTAGACTTCCAAAATGGTTTTCTTTTTTCAGGTTCGTCCATAGAGAAAGGACAAATTAAAGGGGAAAAATGGAAACAGTATCATGGCCAGGACAAGGGTGAGTGAGGCACTTGTGTAAGGCATAAAATTTAAGGGGGCACCAAAAAATGTAACCAGATATGTAATGTTGTCATGCTATATTTCAAAGCAGCAAGTTTTTGTAAACAGCATCTATCACCAGGATTAAGGGAAGGTGGGGGAGCTGAGCTGGGCTAGTGGAAGTGGACCGTGTCTTTATTTAAAATTCTGGTGCTTTTCTGTTCATTTTAATTTTTAAGATACTGCATCACAGCATTGATTTTCTTGGAGATGGGGTGTTTTGGTGCCCCTTAGGCTTTGTGCCAGAGACAGGTGCTGTCCTCACTTGGTCCTAACCTTGCAGTCCATGTCATCAGTCAAAAATTAGAAGGAAAAGATGGGGAATAACTTAAAAAAGGAAAATTGCATGTAGAGCAGTTTTTTGAAGGATTTGTGAAATTCTCTTTGATTGGTTATCCACAAAGCTAAACTCGATGGGGGGTAAGAGGATCAGGAGGGGCTTGGGGTTGCTTTTGGGGTAATGAAATGCTTTCATCATGATTCATTGTGGTGATGGCTGCACAACTCTGAAAATCCACCAAAATGATTGAACTGTATACATTAAATGGTAAATTGTGTGCTATGTGAATTATATCTTAATAATTTGCTGACATACCAAAAAAAAAAAAAAAAAAAAAAGAAGAAGAAGAAACAAAACAAAGAAAAAAATGCAAATCAAATTACAAAATTAACCCTTTCAAGGATTGCTCAGAGCACTTCGGATAAATTCTAAATGCACTAAAAATTAAATAGCAAACAAACAAACTCAGTGTTTACTCTTCTCTGCACATTCACTCCTCTGCCAGTCTCCCCACTTACCTGGTTTAC
>NW_007735548.1:64524-71092 GCF_000696425.1 Galeopterus variegatus
ACAAAAAAAAAAAAAAAAAAAAAAAGAAGAAGAAGAAACAAAACAAAGAAAAAAATGCAAATCAAATTACAAAATTAACCCTTTCAAGGATTGCTCAGAGCACTTCGGATAAATTCTAAATGCACTAAAAATTAAATAGCAAACAAACAAACTCAGTGTTTACTCTTCTCTGCACATTCACTCCTCTGCCAGTCTCCCCACTTACCTGGTTTACCTGGGAAGTCCAGGTTGGCTAAGCTCTGAGCTGGGTTGCTACTCTAGGTCTGGGACTTGCAGGAGAAGCGGAGGAAGAGCTCAAAGTCTCTCCTCAGCCTCTTCCCAAAAGCTGTCCTAAAAGGAACTGGCAATGGTACCTCCCCAGAGCACGATTGGCCCAGAGGGGCCTTGGTGGTGCACGGGGTCTATTTGCAGATGAAGAGACCACAGGTCTGAGAGGCCCAGAGTCATGTAGCTGATCGTGACAACACAGTGGTCCAGCCAAATGGAGTTACATGGGGCTGCATTTCACTTGTTTCTGTCTACCCAGAGAAGCGTGTTGGGGAAAAGATCTGAGAGGAACAATATTTGTTGAATTCCTACTCTACAACAGGGCTAGTGAAGTACCTTTTTGTGTTAACCCATCTTCTTCTTAGGTTAGATCTATAGCAATCGTTTGACACTCCTCAGTAAAGTCTACCTCAGCTGAGCTGATTTGAATGGATGACTAACATGCATTTAAATGTTTCTTTTCAGTGCATTTTAAGATTAGAGTTATTTTTGTGAGTGTGATGAGAAATGTGAAAACATTTGCTCTTTGTTCCATTTAGCATCAAAGGTAAGCACATTAGAACTCTAGGTACATGGGAGATTTTCAAGGAAGCTTCCGAAAATCTTTGGACATTAACATTTTCTTATGAAATTTTAAGAAAAAAAAATAGTGATGATTTATTTTAACTACACTCACTTTCTTGACTTCAGTTTTATAGAGAATTACTCCTTTTCTTTCAAAGTGAATATTCTTTTTGAGGGGTTTACTTGCCTAGAATTCTTGACTAGCTCTATGCTGAGTTTGGATAAATATTCCTTTTAACAATGGTGCTACTGCTGCTGATAGACATGTGTTGAGTTTTCCATGTGTAGATCAGGGCTTCTAAACCTTGGCATCAGGAACATTTGGGGCTGGATACTTCTCTGTGGTAGGGGTGACCTGTGCACTGTAGGGTGTTTACCAGCATCTCTGGCCTCTACCCACTAGATGCTGGTAGCAACCCCGCCTTCCCACCCCAGGTTGTGACAATGGAAAATGTCTTCAGACATTGCCAAGGTCCCCTGAGGATAGAACTACTCTGGGTGAGGCCCACTACTGCAGACACTGCCCTGAGTGCTCTCGTAGCATCGTCTCATTTAACTTCATGCAACACAGGAAATAAGAACCATCACTACTCTATTTGTGATGCTGGAAGACAGTCTTAAAGAGCTTAAAGAACTTGCTCAAGATAGCTCAGCCAGTGTGTGGGGGAGGTTCACAGGGCATGTACTACCTCCAAATATAGGAAAATACTAAGTGCGATGATCTGAAAATCTGTTCAGTGGAGTTTCATATAGAGTTACACTTATCCTAAGACCACCTTGCAACACCGTTCCTCGGTATTTATCCTAAAGACGTGAAAACTTATGTTCCCACAAAAACGTGTATGTGAATGTTAGAACTTTACTTGTGATAGCCAAAAGCTGGAAACAACCCAAATATCCTCTAATGGATGAATGGATTAAAAAAAAAAAATATATATATATATATACACACACACACATATATATATGACTTCCATCTAATCATTTACTATTCAGCAGTAAAATGAAACTAACTATTAATATATGTAACAACTTGGACAAACCGTAAAGACATAATCCTGCCTGACCAAAAAGTGAGTTTCAAATAATTACATGCTGTACGGTTCTACTTACTTGAAATTCTCAAAAAGCAAACTGTCTTGATGGAGAACAGACCAGTGGTTGCCAGGAGTGAGGGATGGGGGATCACTATGACTACATGAGGGTTTTTTGGGGTGATGGAATTGTTCTATGTACTGATTATACTGGTGGTTTCAAGACTCTTAATAGGTGTTAAAATTCATAGAATTGCACACCGAAAGAAAAGTCAATTTTACAGTATGATTTTAAAAGATTTTTAAAAATCCAAGGAGGAGTTTGCCATGTGGAATTTTAGAAGGGAGGAGGGTGTTTCAGTTCCTGACCCATCCCAGGGCAGAATTGTGCCGTCTTGGTGCCATCTTGTCCCTGACCCTGGGAGATACGACCTTGGCCAAAAGCCATGCTCTGTCTTCTCCCTGCCTGACTTCATACATGTCTAAATCTCATGTGTTGAGGGGTGGTGGTAGTTACTGGTTCATCATGAATAGGATATTAAAAATGCCGTAATTAATATAATCTAAAAGTTCAGTGATCAAAGCAAGTTTCCTTCTTTACTGGGATTCCTTGCAGATATTGAACCATGTTTACTTTTTCCTCTACCTCTTCGTTGGCTTTCACCTTCAAGAGTTTCCACTCAGTCTCTTAATTTCCTCCTATCCTCATCCAAATGAGGAGGCAGCCTTCTCTTTGCTATACTACCCATTTGGAAGGCAACCCCATGGTTCAGAAGCATTGAGCTGCCATTTTTGCTGTTGGCAATTCAGAAGTCTGTGATGAATCCATTGTGTGAAACTTCTTGAAAGTTATCTCTTGCACTTTTGTTTTAAGAGCCTAGGATCCAGCCTAACTTTTTAAGCATATGGGACAGCAGGACACAGCAAAGGAGCTTGATGGAGAGAGAGTAGTGGTACACAGTTACTGAGAATATACTCATCCTGCAGGTGGAGCATGCTGGAAAGCAGAAATCTAGCATTTTAAGTGAACTTTTATGACAAATTAACATTGCTTCTATCTTTGGTAGCTACTGAAAAATGCTGTTAAACTTAAATTTTATTTCAGGTGACTTTTTCTTGGATCTTTCAGGCTATGCACATGTATTTTAGCTTATTTTTATCACTTCTTCTGAAAAATGCTGTTAAATTTTATTTCAGGTGACTTTTTCTTGGATCTTTCAGGCTATGCACATGTATTTAAGCTTATTTTTATCACTTCTGTAGCTGACTCTGTTTTTTTTTTTTTTTTTTTTTTTTTTTCTATAGCTGGGGTCTGCAAACAACCACCCATGGGCCACATTTGGCCTGCTACGTGTTTTTGCAAATACAGTTTTACTGGCACACAGCCAAGTCCATTCATTTACATATTGTCTATGGCTGCTTTTGTGCTAAAACCACAGAGTGAAACATTTACTATCTAACCCTTTATGGAAAAAAGTCTAATGACCTGTGGTCTACAGTATTACCTAAGCTAAAAAAATGTGTCTTCATATCATTTCAGTATGATGGAAACATTACACCTGAAATGTTTAATAAAAGATTTTTTAAAATAGTATGATTTTACCCCAACTTCTATACCTTGTATGCTGTCATCTCAAATAATGAGTATCCTCTCTCTTGCTTCCTTTCTAGATGCAATTTTCCTTTAAATGGACTCTGCTTTTGATACCACATGTTATAAATGCAAAGACATAGTTTGCAACGATTACTATAAAGAGGTGAGAGAAAGCATAAATCAATGTACTCTAAATGTGAACTCAAAACCTATCTCGATGCTCTTCTAGCTGTCCAGACATTGGCAAGAAAATTTTATGTGTAAAAATGAACTACTTTTATTACATAATTCTCTTCTCATCTGACTCATGTCTGGTACAACTTTTCATTGTTTCATGGACGAGTCACAAGTTTTATAGCAGAAAGAACACAAACAGAAAAGAGTACGTTAGTGACACGAGTGATTTGTAAACAAGGTGATCTTTCTTTAGTACATAAGACTGCACTACATCTGTATTTGCACAGTACATTTTTGTTCTCACGTTTGAAATTTTTTTTTATATGTTCTTCTGAAAGGTCAGCTGGAGCAGTGTTATTTACTTGTGTAATATTTTGGTATCTATTTTTTATTTGTCTCCATGGTGTCCAGAGTTATAACATTATAAGTGTTTATGACTTACTATCATGCTAACAAATGCCTGTTCTTTCACTATAACCTTTATCAGTCAATATAGTTTAGAAAAAGAAACACAGATTAGCCTTGATTTTATTATTTTTTTGCTGGCCTTAGAGTTTTGACAGAGCATGGCCCTGTTCTGTCTAAGGGCCAATTATGAGTCTTTTAAGCCAATATGGAAACTCTAAATGCAAGCATTTGTTACTTCCGATACCTCAAATGGATTTGGAATGATGTCTTTCTTGTGGTCCTTTCTTTCCCTCTTTGTGTTTGAATATATGTGTCCTGCTAAAATTCCAATATTGGAATTTAAACCCTAAGGTGATGGTGTTAAGAGATGGGGACTTTACTCTTTTTATTTGCATTTTTATTGAAAAATAATCAATTAAACGTGTTTGTGGAGTACAGAGTTGAATCTCAATACCTGTGTACAATGTGTGATGGTTAAATCAGAATAACTGGTATATTCATCATTACAAAACATAACCATCCCTGTGTCCATTACCAATTTCTCACTAGCCTCCCTCCTCCTCCCCTTTTTCTACCTCTAGTAACCACAGTTCGGTTCTGTCCTTCTGAAAGTTCAGTGCATTATTGTGATCTTTCTTTCTTTCTTTCTTCTCCCACTTATGAGTGAGGACATGTGGTATTTGTTTCTCTTTCTGTGCTTGGCTTATTTCACTTAACATAATTTTCTCCAAGTTCATCCGTGTAACTGTAAATGACAGAATTTCATTCTTTTTTATGGCCGAGTAGTATTCCATTGTGTATATATGCCACATTTTCCTTATGCAGTCATCTATTGATGGACGTTTAGGTTGGTTCCAAATTTTGGCTATTGTAAATAGAGNTTTTAAAAATAAATTTAGTAAACTTAAGAACTGAAATCAAATGTGCTACTGGAGGCCTCTCATTCAAATAAAAGGTGCAAGAACATCAGATTTTTGCAAAGATGACTAGGCCATGGAGGGGCCACAGTCTATGGACAGGTAGTGTGATGGTCAGTGCCCCGACTATGCACACTCTTGGGAAAGCTTGTGAGAGTGGCTGGTGGAGAAGAGCAACTTTCTCAGATAGACATTGTTACCTGCAACACTAGCCCAAAAAGTGTGCCATCGGCTACTCCTTTAGTTTCCCTTCTGACCTGTTTCTTTTCGGTTTTTCTTCCCTGGTAGGCAGCCNTCATTAAAGGTATTAAATCGACACCTCTCGTGAATGGAAAAACACACACTGGAAAAAATTTTAAATATGCAGTTTGCATCCACCCAGCCAGGAAAACCCACACTAGCTTAGATAATCTGCTCCTGTCTATGCAAACCCACTGGGTAATTGTGCATTTTGGTAGCCATTTGCACACACCCTTACCTGATTTGAGACTGCTCTACCTTTCGGTTGGCACATCAGGGTGTGACTTAGTTGTGCTCATGTTATAAGCAAGTCCACTGGGCTCTTGGAGAAATTTAGCCCAAGGTACAGTTTAGGCTGTCATGTTTNCCTTATGCAGTCATCTATTGATGGACGTTTAGGTTGGTTCCAACTTTTGGCTATTGTAAATAGAGCTGCAGTATACATGGAAGTGCAATTATTCCTTCAACATGATAATTTCCATTCCTTTGGGTATACACCCAGCAGTGGGATTGCTGGATTGTACGGAAGATTTATCTGTAGCTGTTTGAGAAACCTCCATACTGTTTTCCATAATGGCTGCACTAATTTATAGTTGAGGTGGGGCCTTTAGAAGATGATTAGGTGATGAGGACTGTGTCCTCAAGAAAAGATTAGTGCTCTTACCAAAGGGCCAAGGGAACTAGCTGGTCCCTTTTACCCTTCCAGACCTCCCACCATGTGAGGACACAGCAGGAAGGTGCCGTCTTGGAGCACGGAGCAGCTCTCCCCAGACACCTAACTTGCCAGCACCTTGATCTTGGACTTCTGAGCCTTCAAATCTCCTAACTTACTTATGAAAATAAATTTCTATTATTTATAAATTACCTAAGGTACTAAGGTATATCAGCAGACTAAGGTACTTTGGTATATCAGCAGGAACGAATTAAGGCAATGTGCAAATGTGAATTTTGGATAAGTAACAATTTGACATCACATAGGATGTTTTATTTTTAGTGTAAGTTTTCAAAGATTGTATAAATCTATGTCTGTTATGTTTTAACTGCACAACGTTCCTGCAACTGGAATGGTCTTTTCCAGTTGATAAATGGAGCAGTCACACTGTGGGCAGAGAGTGGTCGGTGGTGGAAGGAAGCTCACAGCCAGCGATCTGGTTCCCCCGTGAGCGTGTCCAACCCCGCCACCCATTCACTCCTGATGAATCAGCCTTTCTGGGTCGCCTTTGCTCCTTCAACATCATCGGAGTTGGAGGCCCTTTTCAAAGCTATCAAAAGGTTTTTAAATCTGATCTTATGTGTTGCTTCCCTGTAACATTGAATTACTTCAAAGGGAGCCAATTATGAGCCATTGCAGATAGGTTAGCTTCTGC
>NW_007735548.1:72304-72817 GCF_000696425.1 Galeopterus variegatus
ACTGGGGAGATAAGATTAGAATACAAATAACAAATATATAGCAAAGGAGAAGGTGATAAACGTCATTAGGAGGATATGCAAAGATTCCGGAGATTGGGCATATCAGAGATGCCAGCATGGAGGAGGTGGCTTTAAAGTTGGATGTTAGGGGATGGGTAAACTCTAGAAATCATGTCCTTCAGGCACCAGGAGCAGCACACAGATGTTGTTGGCACAAAGATTCAAAGTGCAGATTTGATAGCAGAGACAACAAGCATTTAGGGAAGAGATTAAAGGGGTCAGAAGAACCAACAGGAGGCAGACCCCAACTTTACATGTGGTGTAATAGAGAAAGCCTTTGAACAGGAGGGAGAACATTCATGCACGACTGTGTTCTATGCCCTCCCAGCCTTTGTAACTTCTGCTGGTCCCCCAAACTCAGCCGCATATTGCTAAATTCCCCTCCAAATCTGTAATATGATTATGTCGAGGGATTATATAAGGTTAGTATTGTTGACACGGGCACATGGAATC
>NW_007735548.1:73866-75316 GCF_000696425.1 Galeopterus variegatus
AAAAAATAAATAGGTCAAGATCTAAACTCCCTGTTCTGATGGCATTCAGGTGAGCACAGAGAATGCTATGGCTTATCCTTCTGAACAGAAAGTCACGTGTTAGGCTTCAGGTAAAATACATGAATGTCAGTCTTGTTTGCAAATGCCTCACAGACCACCAGGCTGTAGAAACATTCTGCTTTGGGCTGCTCTTGCCACCACGCGGACTTGCTGCTGAGACCTGGGGCAGATCACCTGGTTGTGCTTGTGCTAGTTCATGATGGTGGACTGTCCTCAGTGTTTCTACAGGCAGATGGTTCACTTTCTGTGCTAATGAATGAGGTTCCAAACCACACTTCGACTTCCCCACGTTATGGCCTTTGACCTCATCATCACTTGTCCAAACATTGTTCCCAAGGTCAGGGGACCTCCTGTGGTTGGGCACTGCTTTCTCAGATGCAGTTATCTCCTGTCTCCATTTAGGTCCCATAAAGAGCATAGAACACTAGTCCAGAAGCAACTGTCCTCAAAGGGTTTCCTCTTGAAGTTTCTTGATATTGCTTCCTGCCAACCCCCTCGTTTATCATGCATTTAACTTAGAAAAGAACTTTTTGGTGTTATCTCTCTGATATTTGGGACTCATTAATATCTATGTAGAATAGCCAACAGTTGCAGTACCAGTGGTGATTGGAAGGGCTGGAGTTTGTCAGGTGTGGGTGGGGAAAGAGAGATCTGTCTGCCATTCTCTATGGCCCTGGGTTCCACTTGCCTTAGGTTTGCTAAGTTAAGCTGGAACACTCATGAAAGGGACCTTAGCCACAGAATGGCCATCTTTGGGGTAACTAGGACCAAGCAGAAAATTTCAGTTAGCCATTAACTTGAGAGCTGATAATCATCAATTCCTTGAGGTTAACAGAGGAATTGAGAAACTGACCATATGGCTGAGACTGCCCAGAGATCAAATCATGCCCCAAAAGTATCCTCAAAAGTTTATTTCTGTTCATCTCCCATTACACCCTCTTCTGTTGATGTACTTTAGATGTTGTGTACCTACAATTAAGGATTGAAATTAAGTTTTCTTGTTTTTCTTACCTCCCTAAATCAATTGCAAATAGAGGAATTCCAAGAGAAAGTCACAGCATCTTAGCTGATTATTAACTCACGTTCTTGCTTATAAGAATATTACATACATCTAAGTTAGAGGTACAAGTCATGTATTTCTATGTTCCAGTGATGCTTGACTGAGGTATAAGTCTTTGAGGTCTCTCTAGAGATATGGACTACAACACCGAAATAACATTAAGGGCTTGAAGCTGACCAGTCCACCAACTGTGGATTCCATGGCTCCAAAGCTCCCAGTCCATCATGGGACCCTGACATGTGACTCAGACCCTCTGCTAATCCCATGACCAGCCTCCCCCTTTTCCTGCAGAACAAAACCCTTACCTCATTTTCCTGCCTCTTCCCCTTT
>NW_007735548.1:76227-76628 GCF_000696425.1 Galeopterus variegatus
ACTTCAACACAGATGCATACTCCTGTGAATTATCTGATAAACCATCACAAATTTAGGAGAGAAAAATACCTACTAACATTTGAGAATCTTTTGTTTTTCTTGAGTTGGTGTCACGATGTCTTTACACTCCTCCTCCCCACCCATCTGAAAAATTAAGCTACATCGAAATGTTTGAATCGAAGGGGAATACATGTTTTTCCCTGGAACTGATTTCCCATTTCTTCATTTCTTATTCCACCGTCTTTCCAGGTGCTGTTTATGTAAGGATGGTTCTGCGTTACATCACTCATCCCTGATGCCTTTTTCCATGAGGGTTTGGGTTTTGAAGAGTTTTCTCATGGTTAGTTTGGGAAGACCTGTGGGGGTGGGACAGCCTTCTTCCAGAACTCATTTCAGTTACT
>NW_007735549.1:0-318 GCF_000696425.1 Galeopterus variegatus
GCAAGGCTTTGGAAAACCAGGCCCTGTGAAGTACATATGCTTTTTAGTATATTCCACACTGGAGGCTAGAAATCCAAAATCAAGGTATTGGCAGGTTTGGTTCCTTCTGGAGGCTCTGAGGGAGAATCTGTTCCATGCTTCTCTCCTAGCTTCTGGTGGTTGCTGGCAATCCTTGGCTTGCAGACACATCACTCCAATTTCTGCCTTGTCATCACATGGGGTTATCTCTGTGAACCTGTGTCTTGTCATGGCCTTCTTATTTTTTTTTTTTAATTTTATTTTGTCGATATACAATGTGGTTGATTATTGTGGCCCATT
>NW_007735549.1:5977-6642 GCF_000696425.1 Galeopterus variegatus
TTTGTTTGTTTGTTTTCTTTTCATAATTGTCATTTTTAATATACTAGTGGGTTTTGATTTTTCTTGGGTTTTTATGGCAGTCGTAGTTATTTTTCAGGAACCAAACCCAGTACTCCCTTGAGAATTTCCTGTAAGGGTGGTCATGTGGTGGTGAACTCCTGCAGTTTTTGTTTGTCTGAGAAATACACTATTTGCCCTTCATTTCGGAAGGTTAACCTTGCCAGGTAGAGTATTCTTGGCTGGCAATCTCTGTCTTTAGTATTTTGAATATATCATCCCATTCATTTCTGGCTTTTAGGGTTTGTGATGAAAAGTTTGATGTTAGTCTGATTGGGGGGTCCCTTATAGGTGATTTGACACTTCTCTCTTGCAGCTTTTTTTTTTTTTTTAAAGATGACCGGTAAGGGGATCTTAACCCTTGACTTGGTGTTGTCAGCACCACGCTCAGCCAGTGAGCGAACTGGCCATCCCTATATGGGATCCGAACCCGGGGCCTTGGTGTTATCAGCACCGCACTCTCCCGAGTGAGCCATGGGCCAGCCCTCTTGCAGCTTTTAAGATTCTCTCTTTATCTTTGAGTTTTGCCAACTTGACTATAACATGCCTTGGAGAAGACCTTTTTGGGTTGAAT
Source organism: Galeopterus variegatus (assembly GCF_000696425.1). Lineage (NCBI taxonomy): Eukaryota > Metazoa > Chordata > Mammalia > Dermoptera > Cynocephalidae > Galeopterus > Galeopterus variegatus. Next base: position 6,609 of record NW_007735549.1, read on the forward strand.
ACATTTGGGAATCTTTGAGCTTCCTGAATCTGAA
>NW_007735549.1:7684-10422 GCF_000696425.1 Galeopterus variegatus
CGGGGAGCCACCTCTCTAGTCAGCATGGACTTGGCTGGGCTGCAGGGTCACGGGGTGGTACTGCAGGGTGGTGGTCTCTGCCGAGCTTCCACTTCCCCTGCTGGACGTCTCCCTGCTCCGTGCGTGCTGGGCCAGGCTTGGGATGGAGCCAGGTGGCAGCGGTGAAGCCTACATGCTGGATCACATGGTGGCAGCCCCACAGGATGTGTGGTCTCTACAGAGCTTCCACCTCCACTGTTGGACATCTCTCTGCTCCGTACGCACTGGGCCGGGTTGCTGGATCACGCGGCGGTGGTGTGGTCTCTGCGAAGCTTCCGCCTCCCCCGCTGGACGTCTCCCTGCTCTGCATGCACTGGGCCGGGCTGCTGGGCCATGCTGCTGGATTGCGCAGCCGTGGTGTCATCTCTGCGGAGCTCCCGCCTCCCCTGCTGGATGTCTCCCTGCTCCGTGAGCACTGGGTCAGGCTGGGAATGGAGTCAGGTGGCGGCGGTGAAGACTACCTGCTGGATCGTGTGGTGGTGGCCTCACAGGGTGTGTGGTTTCTGCGGAGCCTCTGCTCCCCTCCATGTTTCAGTTTAAACCAAGTTTTGGCACCTGGGAAGTCCAAAGATGGGTGAGGGCCTTCTTCCTGGTGGGGACCCTCTGCAGAGACCTGAGGCAGCGCAGGGTATCACATAGGTACAGGGCAAGAGCACGTTAGTGTGCTTCTTCCTCTCCTCACAAAGCCACCATTGCCCTAGATGTTTAATTTTTTAAGCTACCTTCCATTTCTCAGACTAAGCTATGCTTTATCAATAGCAGGTACCTGAAAGCTAATAAGCTTTTAAGACTACAGATAAAAAATTGACTTTTAACAGATGTCTAAATATCTTGCAGTTCTTGCCAGCATACATTTGGGACACACAGTGAAAAATGACAAGGTATGAACATGCTTGCTTTCTTAGGAATTCTGTATAGAGGATATGTCTTCTCTGAAGGACTTGGCAACAAATGTGGTTGGGTACTGACTTGATCCCAAATCAGAGTAAGTGGTATTATTGAAGTAGGACCCGCAAGCTTATACTGAAGGATCTCTGAGATGGCAGGTCAGCAACATATTATCCCCCTTCTGACTTGGGATGCTCCTCAAAAACCAATTTTTGGTAGTCAAAAAAAGGCCTATGCTCATAGAAAAATCTTTGGTCCTATTAAGAATCTAAAATCTATACCCTATAGCAGGCTTTTCCTTGGGGTGTGAGATGAGATAAATTAATATATCTGAGCACCAATTTTATTTTTGTAAGAGAGGAACCTATTTGGTTCCCTGTTTCCCCAGAGAATTATGACAGAAATTATTAAAACTTGGCATCATCTGGAACTACCATTTCTAGTTCCTAGAAATGCAGCTAGTAAAAAGTTCTCTGCTCTACTTCTAATTCCTATTTTTCAAGCCAAGACTATACATGTTTGTAGAGAGTTCCAAATCTCCAGCTAGTACTTTGCCAAACTAGATAACTATCATAATTCTTCATTTTGCTAATAAGCCTCAAGCTGAGCCAGGGCAGCATTCCTTTGACTTCGTGACACAATGTATTTAACTCAGTGAAAAGAGCACTTGAACTAGAGACCTGCATCACACCTATCATAATTCTTCATTTTGCTAATAAGCCTCAAGCTGAGCCAGGGCAGCATTCCTTTGACTTTGTGACACAATGTATTTAACTCAGTGAAAAGAGCACTTGAACTAGAGACCTGCATCACACCCTGGCTCCGTAACTTATTGGTCTGGAACCGTACAAGACTACCTCCGTAAGTCTCGATTTTCTCATTGACAAAGAAGTCTCACTTACTGCAGTGTAGGAAGACAGAATGAGATACATTAGTGACTGTGTAAAACACCCAGCAGAGAGCTGCTGTCTGTCCTCTCTATATAGCCTCCTCTATTTCATCCCATGATTTCTCCCATTTCATAATTTCTTTTGTCCTGTCAGGACCACCTAATTCTTCTCTGTTATTTTTTCTGTGTTAATTTATTAAATATTTCAAATGGACACTAAGATATCATTACCGTCCACCAGTAGTTTACACGGTCTGGGTTTTCCTATTGTTTCTAGAACAGTTCTTCATAAAGATTATTTATTTAAATGACTAATTACCAATGTCCTTTTCTCTACAAGGGACCTTGATTTGGCTAGTTTTTCAGGACTTTGAATGCCAAAGATGACCTATCTCCAGAAATAAGATAGAACCAGTTAGTTTCACACATACCAATACCCATGATAGAGGGATCACATCCAGATACACAGTAGCCCACAATTCTTGCCAGTGGTGTGAGGTTATGTTTTTTAACAGCATCTTCACTAGCTATGATAACAGCTCCAGCACCATCAGATATCCCCTGGAAAACAAAAACAGTTGATTAAAGGGTAAAAAAATATAGCTAATCAAGGTTTGAACTAATGGAGCAGCATTAGAAATATGGCAGTAGATCAGAAACAATGGCATAATTTGGGATACAACAAATAGTACTATTGGTACTCAAGTGGATTAAGAGAATGGTTTTAGGTACAGAATATAGCCCCACTAAAGGAAAACAGGAAAGAATGTCAAGGAAAAGCTTATATTCAGATGCAGGTAGATGTAAGAAGAAATCTGATGAACTGCATACATGAGAGGGAAAAAGTATGAAAACCCCAAATAATAAACCAGGTAGATTTCCTTCCAACATATCTGAAAAGACTAAGACATCAGAAGAGCAT
>NW_007735549.1:10778-17995 GCF_000696425.1 Galeopterus variegatus
TAATAAACCAGGTAGATTTCCTTCCAACATATCTGAAAAGACTAAGACATCAGAAGAGCATCATATAAGGGTCACTAGCTAAAATATTTTGTGTTGGACTACGAATACCTAAATTAATAGAATATGAATACTACTAGTTTAAGCTAAACAACTGAAGACTAGTAATGAAAAGTATATAAAAGATACTTCATAATTATTTTGCATTGAACACATCAGGAAGAGTTCCAGCTAGCCTGTGCGGTGACACCAACCGACGCATTCCCTGCGGTGACAGTTCCACCTTTCTTGAACACTGGAGGAAGCTGATGTAACTGTTCCAGGGTGGTTTGGGGCCGAGGGTGCTCATCTACTTGCATTGTTTGTTTTCCTTTCCTTGTCTTCACTTCAATTGGTACCATTTCTTCATTAAAGTAGCCAGCATCATTAGCTGAAATAATAGAAAGACTTAACATAAGAATAAAAAAAAAGAGAGAGAGAAACAAGAAAAGAAAATAAATGAAATATATTCTCCAATTTAATTTCTGATCTACTCTTTCCTCACAGTCCACCTTAAAATGAGCCTTTATTATTTATACAATTTACCTTCCCTACTGGACGATTTAACGTACTGTCGTGTCTATGCAGATGCATTTTGCACCTTTTTAAAATTATAAATTTGATTTTTTAAAACTGCAATTGTTTCTTTTTATGAGGTACTGCTAGACGTTAGCTGGTTTGTCTGTTAGCTACAGATGTAATGACCCTAAATATTTGGCTGTTTCTTTGAATCCTTAAAAATATCCTTTGTAATAAACTGGTCAACACAGCTAAGTGTTTTCCTGAGTTCTGTGAGCCGCTCTAGCAAACTAACTGAACCCAGTGAGGGGGCTGTGGGAACCCTGATTTATAGCTGGCTGTCAGATACTCTACAGACCTGGGCTTGCAACTGGCATCTGAAGTAGGGGGCAGTCGTGGGGACTGAGCCCTCAACCTGTAGGATCTGATGCTATCTCCAGGTACGCAGCATCAGAGTTAATTGGAGGACACCTAGCTGGTGTCCGCTGAAGAATTGCCGGCCTGCTTGTAAGTGAGGAGAAGCCCCCACACATGTAATCACAGAAGTCAGAAGTCTCTGTTGACTGCTGCTGAGTAAGAGTGCAGAGGGAAGTCAGTGTGTGTTTTATTTTTCCACTCTCTCTCACAGATGGCATCAGCTCTATTTCATTTATCTCTCTGAAATGAAGTGGACTTCATCCTCACTACTTGATATATTTTCTAGTTTTACAATTTTCACTTTGGTTTTCTTAATAGTTTCTATATCTTTGCTGAAATGTGAAAAAAGGATAGCCAATGGGTCTTTTCTAAACACATCATCTCTCCTTGTGATTATGATATGGCTCCTGGGGGAGGACATCTGCTCTGTCCCAGCTGCCACAGTGCGCCATCTCCTCTCATGAAGTGTATCATGTCCCTCAGCATGTTCTACTGACAACAGGATCAGTTCAGGACAAAATTCAAGTGTCCAGATAGGGTCAAGTAAGAATACCACTTCTAAGTAATATTAACTTATTTCAAAAGAGAAATTCCCAGTTAATTTTGCAATAATTAATAGAATATCTGTTCATCTAAAAACAAAAGAATTATGAAAAAATGTGATTTTCAAAGTTATGATTTTTAAACTAACATTATTACATGACCATTAGAATTTGAAATGATGGAAATCTTTCCTATACATATTTTTCCTATAGATATTGATATTTATCCAATTTCACTGACCAGCTTTCCACCTCTGCTGTGACTGCAAGGCATATTTGTCACAATCTTCTCTGCTTATTTTATGTTGTATAGCAAGATTCTCTGCAGTAAGTGCCATGGAGACTTGGACATGTTCATCTGTTAATCCTGCCCACAAAGAATCTTCCAACTATTAAAAGACATTAATAACATAATTTGTTAAAGTGTTACCTTTTGAAAGTAATATGCTATAATTTATTTAAATCTAAATAACCAACAGTTCTAATAAACAAAAGTAAAATTAGACTTTCTGATAAACATTTGTTATTTACTATTCATATTTGGTTCTGGGTTATCTTTAAAAAACATCCAGTATTTTAAAAAACATCCAGTGTCACACAATAAAAGGCACACATTCCTTCTTTTATTCTCTCTCTCTCTCTCTAAGTGTGGGGCTCTAACAAGAGCCAACAGTATTGAACGTGTAGAGTGAACATGCAAGAAGTTACCCTATAATTAAAAACTAAATCCTCAAGGTTACATTTTTTATAAGATACCTGATCATGTCCTCATGTGATGTTTTCCTGGAGCCACCTTTGTAAACCAGTCATGAGATCTATAGGAAAGAGTGTATCTGTGCTCCCTCTTCACCCCATGCCTTCAGTGACGGGAACACCTGGTTCTATCAGTTACTATGAGGCTGAAAAGCACCTGGTTCAGGCTCCTTGAAAAAGATTATTATCCAAGTAGTTAGAGTCTCTAATAAGTGTGCCCCGTTTGCTGCCTCTTCACCTTGAGTCACTGAATCGTCAAATATATACAATGTCTACAATACTGCTAAAATACTCATAGTCTCCAAGTCTCACTCCTTTCAACTTCCAAAAAGGCCAATGTGAGAAACTGGGTGAATGGTGTAAGCTGATCATTACTACTGGAAAAAGCTAAAAAATATAAAACGTCAGCTCTTTCATATGGAAGGACAGTACAATATCATTCTTTATCAGTACTATCATTTTCATGTTGTAGCTCTCAAAGGTGGAAGGATCAGTTTTTGTTTGATTTGGGACAATGCAATCTATATCCAAAGACGATGTTTTCTGAGATGAAGAAATCCATTCAATGGAGATTGCCCCAGAAATAAAGCTTCCATAAGTCATGATAAAGATTTAATTACTTGGATTACTAATTATTTAGTAGAGAGATTAATGTACCTCTTTGCTTTTAACCCATCTCTTCCCTTCATCTTTCTCATGCATATGGCTGCTTACACGTGTTAATTCCACTAGAGGTGTGCTAAGATAAAGTCTAATTTTACGTGGGTTAAAGAGTCAAAACTAACAACCAAAATTGGATTTTGAAATAGTTTACAAATCTCAAATCATTCATATCTTGCTAATCCCCCATTAACAAAATTGGTTTCAAAATTAGTTTTCTCTCCCCTAAAAAGGTATGTTATTTAAAAATTATTTGTGTAATAGTGTAAGATATAATTTTTAGAAATTTTAACAGTTCCAACCTTGAGCTCTGATCCTAACTTGGTTCCAAAACGTATGTTTCTGACATAGTAGGGAGATTGGCTCATGTTTTCAGTTCCTCCACACAAGACAACTTCAGCATCTTTAGCACAAATTTCCTATTTAAAAAAATACAAAAAATAACAAAAAAACCTTTCATTGTACCCAAAGTATGTATTAAATACATAGATTTTACAAATTAATGGTGATTCTAATAAATACTGTATTCTCGCTTACAGTGTCTCAAAGAAAAAGTAACTGTAAAGCAAAAGTTAAAGTATCCATTCCTAAGATGCAGAGGGAAAAATACTAATAGACTTTAATCATTTATGCCTGAGAAACAGACTACCTACATTTTGGCTAATGGTAATCCTTAACTCAATAGAAATCTTGAAAATCAGCACAGATATTAATATCTAGCATACATAAAGCAGATAATAAAGGACAAAACTCTTTAAAAAGGCAAAAAAAAAAAAAAAAGACTTATCCTATTACTGGTTGTATCTGAAGGAGACCAAAGATTTACAAGAACTAGGTCAATCTCGGGGGCTCATAAAATGAAATCTCTTTCATTCTTCTAACTCTTTCCACTGTTTGCATTTCTCAGAAAAGAAGCAAATAACAAGCCTCCAAGAAACTGATGTTTAAAATTATTGCTAGGAAAATCAGGGTCACTAAGATATATTGTTATAGAAACAAATTAGTGTGAAAATAATTTATTCATTGAAATTGACCTGTGCATCTTACTTTATTTTGTAATACAATGAAGACTTTTATGAATAAAATTGGATTTCAATGTATTTTCTTCCTGTGATCAAGGGAACAAACTTATCTGCCCAACTGTCCTTTAGAAAGGTCATATTAGTTTGTACTTCTGCCAACAGAATCATTCAGTTCCTTTATAACAGAATACATATTCTAATCATCCCCTAAGTTCTTCAACTCTCCTCCTTGCCTCACGGTCTTTATTTAGTTTTTCAAACTGTCCCACAGGTAACCCTTACAGACCTGGGTTCAAATTCTGCTTCTATGACTTAGTAACCTAGATGCTTTTAGTAGTCATTTTCCTCATCTGTAAAGTGGGGATAATAATAATAATAGCTCTTGCTTCACAGGATGGTTGTAAAGATTAAATGAAATATTGAATGTAAATCTAGCACTAACTTAGTAACCTAGATGCTTTTAGTAGTCATTTTCCTCATCTGTAAAGTGGGGATAATAATAATAACAGCTCTTGCTTCACAGGATGGTTGTAAAGATTAAATGAAATATTGAATGTAAATCTAGCACTGTGCCTGACACTTAGTAAAGAGACTAGTCATAATTAGCTTTTTAAAAAAAAATTGTGATAAAATATACATAACGTAATGTTTACCATTTTAAAAGAGTTCTGGGGGTGGATGGTAGTAATGGTTGCAGTACAATGTGAATGTGCTTAATGTCACTGAACTGTACACTGTACACTTTTCATCTCACAAAACTGAAACTCTATACCCGTTAAACACTAACGTCCCCTTCTCCACTCCCCCAGCCCCTGGAAGCCATCATTCTACTTTCTGTCTCTTTGAATCTGACTACTCTAGGTACCTGTGATATTATGATTTGTATATTTTGGTTTTTATCCACAGTTCCTGGCTTGTTCTAACCTTCCCCTGCCTTCTACCTTGGAGCTAGTCATAAAGAAACTCTCTGGGGGCTGGCTGGTTAGTTCAGTTGATTAGAGTGTGGTACTGATGACATCAGGTCCAGGGTTCTATCCCTTTATTGGCCAGCCCCCCCACCTTGCCCACCAAAAAAAGGAAACTCTGACCTACCTTGTCTGATTATAGGTCATAAGGTTCCCATTTCAGAAGGGGTCCTGCCCCAAACCTGGGAGCAAGGAGTGCTGTGCAGAGAGGCTAAGAAGAATCTGAACAAACAGGTCCTGCTGGGGTTCCCCACTTAGTCTATTAGTATTAGATCACACCCTTTTTGTCCAATCAAATTTCTTTTTTTTTTTTTTTTGTCTTTTTTTGTGTCCGGCAACGGATCGCAACCCTCAGTGTNTAGTTTTTCAAACTGTCCCACAGGTAACCCTTACAGACCTGGGTTCAAATTCTGCTTCTATAACTTAGTAACCTAGATGCTTTTAGTAGTCATTTTCCTCATCTGTAAAGTGGGGATAATAATAATAACAGCTCTTGCTTCACAGGATGGTTGTAAAGATTAAATGAAATATTGAATGTAAATCTAGCACTGTGCCTGACACTTAGTAAAGAGACTAGTCATAATTAGCTTTTTTTAAAAAAAAATTGTGATAAAATATACATAACGTAATGTTTACCATTTTAAAAGAGTTCTGGGGGTGGATGTTAGTAATGGTTGCAGTACAATGTGAATGTGCTTAATGTCACTGAACTGTACACTGTACAGTTTTCATCTCACAAAACTGAAACTCTATACCCGTTAAACACTAACGTCCCCTTCTCCACTCCCCCAGCCCCTGGAAGCCATCATTCTACTTTCTGTCTCTTTGAATCTGACTACTCTAGGTACCTGTGATATTATGATTTGTATATTTTGGTTTTTATCCACAGTTCCTGGCTTGTTCTAACCTTCCCCTGCCTTCTACCTTGGAGCTAGTCATAAAGAAACTCTCTGGGGGCTGGCTGGTTAGTTCAGTTGATTAGAGTGTGGTACTGATGACATCAGGTCCAGGGTTCTATCCCTTTATTGGCCAGCCCCCCCACCTTGCCCACCAAAAAAAGGAAACTCTGACCTACCTTGTCTGATTATAGGTCATAAGGTTCCCATTTCAGAAGGGGTCCTGCCCCAAACCTGGGAGCAAGGAGTGCTGTGCAGAGAGGCTAAGAAGAATCTGAACAAACAGGCCCTGCTGGGGTTCCCCACTTAGTCTATTAGTATTAGATCACACCCTTTTTGTCCAATCAAATTTCTACACAGTTGTCCATGCCTCATTCATGCCCATGTGATGAAGCTTCCATAAAAACCCTAGAGCACAGGGTTCAGGGAGCTTCCAGACAGCTGAACACATGGAGGTTCCTGGAGGGTGGCTCGCCAGGAAAGGGCATGGAAGCTCCAAGTCCCTTCTCCCATACCTTGTCCTATGCATCCTTTAATCTGTATCTTTTGTAATATCCTTTATAATAAACTAGTAAACATATGTACATGTTTCCCTGAGTTCTGTGAGCTGCTCAGCAAATCAACCCAACCTGAGGAGAGGGTTGTGGGAACCCCAATTTATAGCTAGTTGGTCAGAAGTTCCAGAAGCGTAGGCTTGCAACTGGCATCTGAAGCAGGAGGCAGTCTTGGGGACTGAGCCCTCAACCTGTGGGATCTGACACTATCCCCTGGTAAATGGCATTAGAACGGAAGTAGAGGACACCCAGCTGGTGTCCACTAGAGAAGTGCTTGCTTGCTCACCTGCTCGCTGGTGGGGAGAAGCCTGTCTTCTGCGACTGTGATTATACTGTAAGAGCAGAGGGAGAACAGTGTGTGTACGTGTGTGTGTGTGTTTCCTCTCTCACTGCCTCACAAAAGTGGAATCATACAGTATTCGTCCTTTTGTGACAGGCTTATTTCACTTCAGGGTTCAATAACTTTAAGAAACTATTTCTTCCTGTGAATATTTTTCCAAGAAAAATCAAATATTGACCTCTCGTAACAGACAACACAAAATAAAAAACTTAAAAGTAATATATTAGAAGCAGGGCATTTCTTCTAATAACTATTAACCTATATTCAGAGAAGTAAATAAAATATTGCCCATACCTGACATCCATTCACAATGGACTGGAAACCAGAGCCACAGAGCCTATTAACAGTGAGAGATGGGGTCTCTTTAGGGATTCCCACACGCAAACCAACATGCCTTGCCAAGTATATAGCATTTGAAGAAGTCTGGAACAGAGAGAGAGAAAAGAAAAACAATTTCCTCTACAAACGCAGGAATTAAGAACAAGCACAAAATACATGGAAATGGTGGCGATT
>NW_007735549.1:18458-22357 GCF_000696425.1 Galeopterus variegatus
GGGTCTCTTTAGGGATTCCCACACGCAAACCAACATGCCTTGCCAAGTATATAGCATTTGAAGAAGTCTGGAACAGAGAGAGAGAAAAGAAAAACAATTTCCTCTACAAACGCAGGAATTAAGAACAAGCACAAAATACATGGAAATGGTGGCGATTCATCAAAAATGATAAACTATATGGCTCTAAGGTAGGACACAATGCAGATAGGTACAGAATATGCTATATAATTTGTGTTTATAATTTCAATAAAAACTGTAATTTGGTCAACTGTTTTTTTCCCCATTGTTTTATTGTGGTAAAATACACATAACATAAAATTTACCATCTTATCCAGTTTTAAGTATACAGTTTAGTGGTATTACATATGAGTACCTTTGTAGTGTTGTACAAGCACAATCAATTGATTTTTAAGCGTACTAAGTACACGTGATACTTAGAGAGATCCTTATATTAAGTCCTCAAATATAAGACAGAAATTCATAACAATTAGAGCTGTTTAAAAACAGAGTAAGCTATCTGAAAGTACCTATATTCCTTAAAGGAATTAGTATCCCAGGCTGTGGTTTTCAGTCTTGGCTGCAGGCTGGAAGAATGCAGGAAGCTTTATTAACATGCTTATGCTCAAGCTCCTAATCAAACCAATTAAAATCAGAGAGGCTGGAAGGGGGGCCTGGGCATGAAAAATTACTTTAAAAAGCATCCCAGGTAATTCTAATGTGAAACAGGCTGAGAACTGCAGACTTAGGAAACAGAAGAACAACTGGTCAGGAAAAGGGATTGGACTAGACCACTGCTTCCCAAACTATGAAAAGCACACTACAGCATCTTGTTAAAATGTAGGTTCTAAATCAAGAGGTCTAGGGCTGCCTGAGATTGTGCATTTCTAACCATTTTCCTGGTAAAGGTGATGCTGCAAGAGCTTAGTACAGGAGAAAGAACACAGATCTGGAAGTTAGGAGATCTGCAGTCTAGCTCAGTATTGCTTCAGACCACCTGTGTCAAACTGGGCAAGTTTTTTTTGCGGGTGGGGGCGGCTGGCCGGTAAGGGGATCTGAATCCTTGACCTTGGTGTTTAACACAGTGCTCTAACCAACTGAGCTAACCAGCAAGCCCATACTGGGCAAGTCTTTGAAACCTCTGGAGGTTTCCTCACGTGGTAAGAGGTCTGGAATTCTACAAAATCTCTAGGGTTGCTTCTGACTCTTTAACATTCCATAAATCTTACTTAAAACTTATCTTTTAAAAAGTTCATAATTCTTCCTTATTATAAAGCTATTTTCATGTATTAGAATTTCTTAGAATAGAATACAGTAATACCATCAACACCAAGAATTTTAACACCTCTCACAGCAGTGAGGACATAAATATGCAAATTTTAAATACAGTTGATCCTAACTATTCACAGGGATTCCATATTTGCAAACTCACCAACTCACTAAATTTTATATTGTAACCCCCAAATCAGTACTTGCAGCACTTCCACATTCTTTTGCAGACATCTGTAGAGTGGTGAAAAATTTGAGTCGCCCAATGCACACATTCCCAATTGAGGCTAACTAGGCAATGCTCTGCCCTCTTGTTTTAGCTTTCATACTATAGAAAAGTGTCCTTCTTGAAGTCTTTTGAATGCCATGTTCTTTGCATTTTTGTGTTTTTTGTTGTGAGGCTAACTAGGCAATGCTCTGCCCTCTTGTTTTAGCTTTCATACTATAAAAAAGTGTCCTTCTTGAAGTCTTTTGAATGCCATGTTCTTTGCATTTTTGTGTTTTTTGTTGGTCATTTTGCTGTTTAAAATGGCCCCCAAGCATAATGCTGAAGTGCTGTCTGGTATTCCTAAAGTACAAGAAGGCAGTGATGTGCCTCACAGACAAAATATGTATTACATAAACTTCATTCAAGCATGAGTTATGCTGTTGGTTATGTGCTTAATGTTAATAAATCAACAACTACATTACATAAGGTGTTCTGAAACAAAAACAAACATAAAACAGGGTTATGTATCAACAGGTTAATAAAAATGTTCTGACCAAAGGCTTGCAGGAAACTAACCCTGTTTGTCCCCTGGGAGCATGATTTACTAGGACTAGCCTGCACTAGGCCTCAGCTGACCAGATCAAACCAGAATGCAGTCGCTTATGCCATATGATTAAACTGAACTTTGAAAGGATCCAGTTTTCAAGAAAACAGGAGATTCCAGTCAACCTGAATCGACATAATAAGGAAGGAAGTCCCCTCTGTTTTAACCCTATAAGGAAAGTAACTTTGAAACGACCAATCTGCTTTGTGTTCTGTTTCTGCTTTCTTCAGCCCTTTTCTGCTTATAAAGCCAACCTCCTCTGCTCAGCTCAATGGAACACTCATTCTGATTTATAGAATAAGGTATTGCCTGATTCTAGAATTGCAAATAAAAGCCAATTAGATCTTTAAACTAAATTTGTTGTAATTTTGTCTTTTGACAGAATTCCCTGATTCTATGTTCAATGTTCATGGCAACTATATAGAACATAACTACCGTGAGTAACGAGACTCAACTCTTCTATAAACAGCTGTATGCCAACGAATTAGATAACTTAGATGAAAGGGACAAATTCCTAGAAAGACACAAACTACTGAAACTGCTTCAAGAAGAAATAGATAGTTTGAACAAATTTATAACAAGTGAAGACATCAAATTAGTAATTTTAAAACTACCCATAGAAAAGTCCAGACTGGGGCCGGCCCGGTGGCGCACTGCTGTAGTGCGCCGCTTGGGAAGTGTGGCGGCGCTCCCGCCGAGGGTTCGGATCCCACATGCAGACCGGTTCCCGCTCACTGGCTGAGCGAGGCGCGGGAGCAACACCAAGGGCTGCGATCCTGTTGCCGGTCCTGGTCCGGTACGGGGGCGACACTGAGGGTTGCGATCCGTTGCCGGACACGGAAAAAGACAAAAGGAAAAAAAAAAAAGAAATTTAAAAAGGTGACAAATACCACAAATACCATAAAATCTTTTTTAGAAAAAATATATTACTATTATTGTTGTTATTAACTGACCAACCTATAAAATATTTTATTATATTGTTTTTACTTAATATTCTTTTATCATCACTTTATATGTTGAAGATTTTTTATTTTCTTTAGAGAGAATAGAAAGATTACTGCGTTTTCCTTTTTATATAATCATGTTAATTTTTAAAATACACTTCATTTTTCAGAGTAGTTATAGGTTCATAGCAAATTGAGCAGAAGGTACAGAGAATTCCCATATAGCCACTGCTACTACACCTGTGCAGTTTTCCCCACTATCAACATCTGCCACTGGAGTGGCAGCTTTTTGTAATCGATGAACCCACAATGACACATAATTATCAACAAAAAAGCCCAATATTAGGGCTCACTCTTGGTATTGTACAATCTGTGGATTCTGAAAAATGTGTAATAACCTGAATCCATTATAATATCATACAGTTTAACTGCCCTAAAAATCCTCTGTGCTCTGCCTGTTAATTTATTCCTTCTCTGATGCTCTTCCTTTGTCGATCTGAATGTCCGATCTATACAATTCTGCTTCTCTCTGAAGAAACTACACATTTTTTGCAAGGTAAGTCTGTTGACAACAAATTCCCTCAATTTTTGTTTGTCTTAGAAAGTCTTCATTTCTTCTTCACCTTTGAAGGATAATTTTGCAGGATATAGAATTCTGTTAGTGGTTGTTTTCTCTATATGTTTGAATATTTCACTCAACTCTTGCTTTTATGTTTTTGAGGAGGCATTGAATGTAATTCATATCTTTGCTCCTCTGTAGATAATTTGTTCCATCCCTTCCCCTGTTCTTCTTTCAAGAGTTTCTCTTTACCTTTGATTTTCTGTAGTTTGAATATGTTATGTTTAGTAGAGTTTTGTTTTGTTTTGTTTTGTTTTG
>NW_007735549.1:25874-46514 GCF_000696425.1 Galeopterus variegatus
GTCTCTGGCACGGGCCTCAGGCTGCTTCTACTCATGGCGGAAAAGTGGCAGGCAGCCGGCGGGTACAAGCAGATCACATGGCAATAGAGGAAGCAAGAGAGAGAGAAATGAGGTGCCAGGGTCCTTTAAACAATCAGCTCTTGTGGGAAACTAACAGCGAGAACTCACTCACTAACCCTCCTCCCCCAGGGAGAGCATTAATCCATTCATGAGGGATCCGCCCCCATGACTCAATCAGTTTCCAACACTGCCACACTGGAGATCAAATTTCCACATGAGTTTTGGAGGGGACAACACATCCAAACTCCATCATTCCGTCCCTGGCCCCCCAAAACTCATGTCACTCTCACATACTAATTACAATCATTCTATCCCAACAGTCCCAAAAGTCTTAGCTTGCTCCAGCACCAACTTAAAAGTCCAAAGTCCAAAGTCTCATCTGAGACCAAAAGCAAAAGTCCTTCCAGCTGTGAACCTGAAAAACAAATCCAAATTTATCTACTGCCAAGATACAAAGGTGGAATAAACATTGGGTACACGTTCCCATTCCAAAAGGGAGGAATAGGCCAGAAGAAAGGAGAAACAGGCCCCAAACAAGTCTGAAACCCAGCAGGGCAGACATTATGTTTTAAAGCTCCAAAATAATTTTCTTTAACTCCAAGTCCTGCATCGTGGGCACAATAGGGCATCTGGGCCCCCAAAGCCTTGGGCACCCTTGCTCCCACAGCTGTGCCAGGTGCAGTCCAGTGGGCAGCGCTAGTGCCTGCAGCTTTTCCAGGCCGGTGTTGCATGTTACCCACTGCCCTGCAGTTCTGGGGTCCTGGCAGAAGCCCTGCTGTCTTGGTTCTACTAGACATTTCCCCGGTGGGGGCTCTTTGTGGGGGATCTGACCCCACATTCCTGCTCAGCATTGCTCTAGTAGATGGTGTCTGTGGTGGCTCCACCCCTGTGGCAGGTCTCTGCCTTTGCCCCCAGGCTTTTCTATACATCCTCTGGAATCTGGGTAGAGGCTGCCACACCTCCACTGCTCTCATGTCCTGCCAGCCTGCAGACTTAACACCAGGTGGACACCACCAAGGCATCAGGCCTCTACTCTCCAGGGCTGCTGCACGAACCACAATTGAGGCCACTCCAGCTGGAGCAGCTGGAATGCAGGAAGCAGGTTCCTGAGGGCAGCTGTGCCCCAGGTCTGTCCTCTGGGACAACTCAGTCCTTCTAGGCCTCAGGGTCTGTAATGGGTGGGGCAGCTTTCCAGACTTCTCAAACGCCTTTAGGGCATTTTTTCCATTGTCCTGGTTCTTAGCATCTGGCTGCCTCACTGCCAAGATAATGTCTTTAGCAACCAGTTTATCTGCTTCACCCTTGCATTTTTCTCCTCCTCTCTTCTTCTCTACCACATGGCCAGGCTGCAAATAATCCAAAACTTTACTCTCTGCAACCCTTTTAATTTCTGGCTTTACATCATGATTTTGCCACCATAACTCAGAGTAGGCTCTTAAAAGCAACCATGCAGCTTCCTTAATGCTTTGCTGCTTAGAAATTTCTTCTGCCAGATGCTCTGGTTCACAACTCTTAAGTCCCATCTTCCACAAAGTCCAAGGGCATGGACACAATGCAGCCAAATTCCTTGCTATGGTGTAGCGAGGGTGACCTTTTGTCCAATTCCCAATAAGTTCCTCATTTCTATCTGAGACCTTGTCATCATCCACATGGCCTTTACTGTCCACATTTCTATCAGCATTCTGCTTGCCACCACATATAACAAAAACATAAGAAAACTACTGATCAAGACACAGCCCAGCTGCCACCGAGGTGAGCTGAGACTCTTGCAGCACTGGGGCCCAGTCTAAGGCCCCAGGGAGAAGGGAAGCACCCACAATCCAGCAGCTGCCAAGGTGAGCCAAGACCCGCGTGGCACTGGGGCTCAGTCTAAGGCCAGGAAGGGACTGCCCACAGCCCAGCAGCCACTGAGGTGAGCCAAGACTCCCATGGCACCAGGGCTCAGTCTAAGGCCCCAGGGGGAAGGGAAGCACCCACAGTCCAGCAGGCACCAATGTGAGCCAAAACCTGCATAGCACCAGAGGCTCAGTCTACGGCCACAGAAAGCTAGAATAGGAGCCAAGGTGGTATAATATAGACACCACCACACCTTCTGTCACCACAAGGACAGTTCACCACCACAGCAGCAGCCAGGGCCACACTACAGGCAACCTGCCACTCACTTGACTACATTGATATAAGAAGAGTCTGCAGTAGAGCCTGCAAATAGAGGAGGAAATCTTTATCCTCATAGCCAAACCCAGAGCAACAGAAGAAGCAAGTCCTCTACCAGATGACCAAACATCAATGAAAAAATACTAGAATTACAAACAAACAAGAAGATATGACACCACCAAAGGAATACAGTAATCCTTGAATTCCTCATAGAACAGGGAATCCTCAAAATATCCAGAAAGGAATTCTAAGCAATGATCTTAAGAAAGCTAGAAGAAATAAAAGAAGACTCAATTAGAACACAAGGAAACAATAAAAAATATCCAGAATATGAAGGATAAAATTTACAAAGAGATTAATATCTTAAAAAAGAGTGTAGCAGAACTCCTAGAAATGAAAGATTCACTCAAAGAAATAAAAAACACAACAGAGAGTTTGAGCAGCAGACTAGAGCAAGCAGAAGAAAGAATTTCAGATCTTGAAGATGGTCTTTTCAAAATAACCTCAGCAGACAAAAAAAAAAGGAATAAAGAATTACAAATAATAAAGAAAATCTATGAGAGATAGCAGACAACCTCAAGTGCTTTAACATCCGAACTGTGGGTATTCCAGAAGGGGAAGAGAAAGGAAAAGGTATTGAAAACCAACTCAAGGAAATAATAACAGGAAACTTCCCAGGTGTAGGGGGAGATGCAGACCTTCAGATCCAGGAAGCTCAAAGGTCCCCAAACAGATTCAATCCAAAAAGATCCTCTCCAAGACACATCATAGTCAAACTGGCAAAGCTCAAAGACAAAGAGAGAATTCTAAAAGCAGCAAGAGAAAAGCATCAAGTCACTTATAAGGAAACCCCCATCAGACTAACAGCAGACTTCTCAACTGAAACTCTACAGGCCAGAAGAAAGTTGAATGATATACTCAAAACACTAAAAGAAAAAAATTGCCAGCCAAGAATTCTTCACCCAGCAAGGCTCTCCTTCAGAAATAAGGGAGAAATAGTGTATTTTCCAGACAAACAAAAATTGTGGGAATTCACAACCACATGACCAGCCCTGCAAGAAATTCTCAAGGGAGTCCTGAATCAGGAATCTGAATAATGATGATCACTATTACAGATACACAAGAAAGAGCAAAACCTGCCATTAAAACAAAAATGCCAGTGAGAAAGAGAAAGAAGCTAAATCATGCCACCTTGTTTTAGTCCGTTTTGTGTTGCTATAACAGAAATACCTGAGACTGTGTAATTTATAAAGAAAAGAGGTTTATTTGGCTTATGATTCTGGGATGGTGGTCTCTGGCACTTGGCTTATGATTCTGGGATGGTAGTCTCTGGCACGGGCCTCAGGCTGCTTCTACTCATGGCGGAAAAGTGGCAGGCAGCCGGCGGGTACAAGCAGATCACATGGCAATAGAGGAAGCAAGAGAGAGAGAAATGAGGTGCCAGGGTCCTTTAAACAATCAGCTCTTGTGGGAAACTAACAGCGAGAACTCACTCACTAACCCTCCTCCCCCAGGGAGAGCATTAATCCATTCATGAGGGATCCGCCCCCATGACTCAATCAGTTTCCAACACTGCCACACTGGGGATCAAATTTCCACATGAATTTTGGAGGGGACAACACATCAAAACTCCATCACACGTCAAATTTCCAACTAACAATGAAGAAGTGAAATAAAAGGGGAAGTAATGATCAAAAGATATTTAAAACATCTAAACAAAAAGCAACTAAATGACAGGAATTAAACAATACCTGTCAGTAACTACCCTAAATGCAAATGGATTAAATTCCCCATTTAAAAGGCACGGATTGACTGATTGGATTAAAAAGCTAGACCCAAGTATATGCTGTCATCAAGAGACCCATCTCACCCAAAGAGACACACACAGACGAAAAATGAAGGGATGGAAAAAGATATAACATGCAAATGGAAACCAAAAACAAGCAGGAGTAGCTATTCCAATATCAGAAAAAATAGACTTTAAACCAAAAAACATAAAAAGAGACAAAGAAGGCCACTATATAATGATAAAAGGATCTATCCAGCTAGAAGACATAACAATCATAAATATGTATGTGCCCAATACTGGAGCACCCAGATATATAAATCAAACACTCTTAGACCTAAAGAAAGAAATAGGCCCTACTATGTTAATAGTGGGTGACCTGAACATCCCTCTCTTAGTATGGGCCAGATCTTCCAGGCAACAAGTCAACAAAGAGATACAGGGTTTAAACTACACCTCAGACCAACTGGACCTGACAGATATATACAGAACATTTCACTCAACAACTAAAGAATATACTTTCTTCTCATCAGCACATGGAACATTCTCCAGGATAGACCACATATAGCTCTCAAATCTAGTCTCAGCAAATTTAAAAAAACTGAAATCATTCCAAGTATCTTTTCAGATCACAATGGACTGACTAAAACTGGAAATCAATAACAAGCAAAACCCTGGAAACTATACAAATACATGGAAACTAAAAAATAGGCTCCTGAATGACCTATGGGTCCAAGAAGAAATTAACAGGAAATCAAAAAATTTCTTGAAACTAACAAAAATAAAGATCACACCAAACCCTGTGGGATAAAAAAAAAAAACCCTGGGGGATAAGAGGCAAATTTATTGCAATAAATGCTTACATCAAAAGAATGGAAAGACTTCAAATAAACAACCTAACACAATGCCTCAAGGAACTTGAAAAACAACAACAGTCCAATCCTAAAAGTAGTAGATGGAAAGGAATAATTAAGATCAGAGCAGAACTAAATGAAAGAGACCCAAAAAATGATAGAAAAGATCAATGAAACAAAAAGTTGTTTTTTTGAGAAGATAAATAAAATAGACAAACCATTAGCAAGGTTAACAAAAAAAGAAGAGTAAAGACCCAGATAACAAAAACCAGAAATAAAAAAGGAGACATTACAACCGATATCACAGAAATATGAAGAATCATTAGAGACTATTATAAACAACTGTATGACAACAAATATGAAAACCTGGAAGACATGGATATGTTTCTGGACACATAGAAACTACCCAGACTGAACCAAGAAGAGATAGAAAACCTGAACAGACCAATAACAAGCAATGGGCCGTACAGCAGATACAGACCTTCAGATCCAGGAAGCTCAAAGGTCCCCAAACAGATTCAATCCAAAAAGATCAAAACCTGAACAGACCAATAACAAGCAATGAGATTGAAACAGTAATCATCAATCTTCCAACAAAGAAAAGCCCAGGTCTGGATGGCTTTACAGCTGAATTCTACCAAACTTTTAAAGAGGAATTAATACTAATTCTCCTCAAACTATTCCAAAAAACTGAAACAGAAGCCATTCTCCCAAACTCATTCTATGAGGCCATCATAACTCTGATACCAAAACCAGATAAAGACACAACAAAAAAAGGAAAACTATAGGCCAATATCCTCAAAGAACATAGATGCAAAAATCCTCAACAGAATATTAGCAATCAGAATACAGCAACACATAAAAAAAATTATACACCATGATCAAGTGAGATTCATCCCAGGGATGCAAGGATGGTTCAGCATATGAAAGTCAATAAACATGATACATCACATCAACAAACTCAAGGACAAAGATCATATTATTATTGCAATAGACACTGAAAAACCATTTGACGAAATTCAACATCCCTTCATGATTAAGACTCTCAACAAATTAGGTATATAAGGAAAGTATCTCAACACAATAAAAGCCATCTAGGACAAGCCCACTGCCAGTATCATTCTGAATGGGGAAAAACTGAAGGCTTTTGCCTTAAGTACAGGAACAAGACAAGGATGCCCACTCTCACCACTTCATTTAACCTAGTACTGGAGGTACTAGCCAGAGCAATCAGGCAAGAGAAAGAAATAAGGGGCATACAGATTGGAAAAGATGACATCAAACTGTCCCTATTTGCAGATGACATGATAACTATATAAAGAAAAACCTAAAGACTCTATCAAAAAACTCCTAGAGCTGCTTAAAAATTTCAGTAATGTTGCAGGATACAAAATAAATGCTCCTAAATCAGCTGCATTTATATTTTCCAATAATGAGCTAACAGAAAGAGAAATCAAGAAAGTAAGCCCATTTACAAAGTCACGCACACACATAAAAATATCTAAGAATCAATTTAACCAAGGAGGTGAAAGATCTCTACAATGAGAACTACAAACCACTATTGAAAGAAATTAAAGAAGACACAAAAAGATGGAAAGACACTCCATGCTTTTGGATTGAAAAAATTAACATTGTGAAAATGTCTATACTACCCAAAGCAATCTACAGATTCAATGCAATCCCCATCAAAATACCAATGACATTCTTCACAGAAATGGAAAAAACAATCTCAGCATTCATATGGAACAACAAAAGACCCCAGATAGCCAAAGCAATCCTGAGCAAAAATAAATAAAGCTGGAGGCATAACACTACCTGACCTCAAATTATACTACAAAGCTACAGTAACTCAAACAACATGGTACTGGCATAAAAATAGACACTCAGACCAGTGGAGTAGAATAGAGAACCCAGAAATCATCCCTCAGGCTTATAGCCATCTGATATTGGACAAAGGCAACAGAAACATATATTGGGGAAAAGACTGCCTCTTCAATAAGTAGTGCTGGGAAAATTGGATATCCATATGCAGAAGAATGAAACTAGACATGTACCTTTCCCCACATACTAAAATCAACTCAAAGTGGATTAAAGACCTATGTATAAGACCTAAACTGTAAAATTACTAAGGGAAAATATAAGTGAAACACTTCAGGAACTAGGTCTAGGCACAGACTTTATAAACATGAGACTGAAAGCACAAGCAACAAAAGAAAAAATAAACAAATGGGATTATATCAAATTAAAAAGCTTCTGCACAGCAAAGGAAACAATAAACAGAGTAAAATGACAACATACAGAGTGGGAGAAAGTTTTTGCTAACTATGCATCTGACAAAGGATTATATCCATAATATACAAGGAACTCAAGCAACACAGTAAGAAAACAAATAACTCAATTAAAAAATGGACAAAGGAACTGAATAGACATTTATCAAAGGAAGACATACAAACGGACAACACGTACATGATAAAATGTTCAACATCACTAGTCATCAGGTAAATGCAAATTAAAATCACACTGAGATAACATCTCACCCCAGTTAGACTGGCTATAATCAAAAAGAGAATAACAAATGTTGGTGAGGATGTGGAGAGAAGGGAATGCTTCTACACTGTTAGTGGGACTGTA
Organism: Galeopterus variegatus; assembly: GCF_000696425.1. Classification (NCBI taxonomy): domain Eukaryota; kingdom Metazoa; phylum Chordata; class Mammalia; order Dermoptera; family Cynocephalidae; genus Galeopterus; species Galeopterus variegatus. Next base: position 33,360 of record NW_007735549.1, read on the forward strand.
AATTAGTACGACCACTATGGAAAACAGTATGAAGGTTTCTCAAACAACTACAGATAGATCTTCCATATGATCCAGCAATCCCACTTCTGGGAATATACCCCAAAGAATGGAAATCATCATGTTGAAGGGATACCTGCATTCCTATGTTCATCGCAGCTCTGTTCAATAGCCAAGATATGGAACCAACCTAAATGTCCATTGATGGATGATTGGATAAAGAAAATGTGGTATATATACACCACGGAATACTACTCTGTCATAAAAAAGAATGAAATTCTCCCATTTGCAACAACATGGATGAGTTTGGAGAAACTTATGTTGAATGAAATAAGCAAAGCACCGAGGGATAAAGACCATATGTACTCACTCATAAGTGGGAGCAAAGAGAGAAAGAAGGAAAGAAAGACCACAATGGTGTGCTGGATTTGCAGAGGGAGAGAACATACCTAGGGATACAAAGTGGAATGGGGAAAGGGGGATGGGGAGGGTTGTCAGGGATAATTGGGGGGATAACTGGTTGTGGGACATGGGGTTTAATCACAATTTTTGGTAATGGACATGTTGCTAGTATGGATCTGGCCATCACATCTTAGGCACAAGTGGTGACAATCTGCTTTGTACCCCATGAATATTCATAACCAATAAAGAAAGAAAGAAAACTACTTATCAAAATCTCTTACGAATACGAATGTAAAAATCCTTAATAAAATACTAGTAAACTGAATTCAGCAATGTAAAAACAGAATTATATACCATGACCAAGTGGGATTTATCCCAGGAATGCAAGGTTGATTCGACATCTGAAAATCAACTAATATATCACATCATACAATAGAATAAAAAATAAAAATTGTATTATCATCTCAATCAACACAGAAAAAGCATTTGACAAACTCCAACACCCTTTCATAAGAAAAATACTCAATAAACTAGTAATATAAGGCAACTCCTCAACCTGATAAAGGGCATCTAAGAAAAACCGATAGCTATCACCTTACTTAATGGTGAAAGACCAGATGCTTTCCCCTAGGATCAGGTATAAGACAAAAATATCCACTACTTGTTGTCACTTCTATTCAACATTAGAGATTCTAGCCCTGGCAATTAGGCAAGAAAAAGAAATTAAAAGAATCCAAACTGGATTTCATTGTTTCCTAAGAAAAAAGCAAAACATTTATTCCAAATGATATTTAATAATATATAATTCAATTAGAAAAACAGCTTTGTGATATTCGTCAAATGTTACTTGAAGCTTATTTTGTTCTCTTATGACCATAAAGTCCTAACACCAAATAATTATCCATTAATCACTTAACATACTCACCAGAAAACTGTAACTTGGCCTATCAGTAAACTTAATGCAAGAAAGACTGCCAGCCCTGCCCCCACCCACAATCAGGCAAGCAATGGAGCTGCCTGGAGTCCTGAGAAGGGGGTGTGGGCCTTAGTCTCGCCCTTGCCTACAACCAGATCAATTTGGGGAAATTTGACATCTTTACAATACCGAATCTTCCAAACAATAAACAAGGCAGCTGGCTTGTGCGGGGATCTGAACCCTTGATCTTGGTGTTATCAGCACCTCACTCTGGCCAAGTGAGATAACCAGCCAGCCTCACTTTTTATTTTTATATAGCAAAACATGTTCTTTCTAGGGGGAGAAAGTAATGTTTTCCCTTGCTCAAAACCCTAGAAAGCCTCCCTACCTCTGGATATCAGATAAATATTTATTGATGTTTTCATATAATATTATTTGATTTGAATTTTTACTATTTTACATGTTAATATTTCTGGAATTTATACTGGTACATGATGTGGTATAAAGATAAATTTTATACCCCCCCCCCCCAAAAAAAAAGATTAGTAGTTACCATGGGCTGTGGGGAGGACAGAATGAGAAGTGAAGCTAATGAGTACAGGGTTTCTTTTGGGGATGACGAAAATATTCTCAAATTAGATAGTGGTAATGGCTGCACAACTCTGTGAAGATATTGAAAAGTACTAAATTGTAGACTTTAAAAGGCAGAATTTTATAGTATGTAAAGCATATCTCAATAAAGCTTATTATTTAATAAAAAGAAAATAAGCTATAAGACAGTTTGAAGGCAACTACAAATATCTGAATATGGACTGAATATTAGGCATTGAGAAATTTTCTTAGATGCTGTGATGGTATGTGGTTACAATGCAAAGTGTCCTGAGAGATGCATACTCAAAATATTAGGGGTGAAATATCACGGTGTCTGCAACTTATGCAGCATAAATATATACACGCACACATATACATAAAGAAAATATGGTAAAATCTTAATTGTTGAATCTAGGTTTTAGGTATTTATGTAACCAATGTACCATTTGTCTGCTTTTCTGAATATGTTTGAAATTTTTCAAAATAAAGTAGGGAAAACTGTATCTTTTCACCCTACAATCCACTTCTTGGAATTAATCCCAAGGAAATAGTTTGAATTCACCCAATATTTTGTTTCAAGGATGGTCATTAAAGCATTCTTTGTAGTATCCCCAGGTTAGAAATAATCTCAATGTCTAATAAGGTGGTTGTTTAAATAAATTGGTACAACTGAACCTGGACTACAAGGAAAAAAAAGAAAGGAACAGAGGTACAAACAAAAATGAAACTGATACTGTGCATAGTGACTTTGTTGTAAAGTTTGAGAAACCCAAGCTGGGGAAAAACAGAAGGATTTTAGAAGGAATACAAAGCTCTTTAAAAAAATGTAAATCCTTTAAAATAAATTTATTTGTTAAGACAAATAAAAACCAAAAGTATCCATTTTCTATTTGATCTGTTCTAATATCTTCTAGGTCAGAGGTAAAAGTACAAAGTAAAAGATGAAAAAAAGATAAATTAATACCAAGAATTCTTTAAAAAAATATTTTAGGTTCAACAGACATAACTGTATAAGAAAAAATGTCATTGCTTTTTCTGGATGTGAAGATACACAATGGCAAGACGGACATAACAAAGTTCGAATTCAAGGCCTAGTACTTTTCTGTGTCCATTGTCATTCTCCTTTCTTTAGCAACAATCACACCACTGGCATATTAAAAGTATATCTATCTATATAGATAGATAGATGATAGATAGATAGATAGATAGATAGATAGATAGATAGATAGATAGATCTTATCTCTTCCCTTAGATTATAATCTCCTTCTGGTCTACTTTGGGTACTCAGTCTTCTCCCATAGCACTAAATTAGCCTCTGACTAGGAACCCAATAAATGTTTATATACTTTGAGGGAATATAAAGCTTTCAATTACCCGCATATAGATGGTCTATTTTGTATAGCACACATAGCAAGATAGAGAGGGTAAAGGAGCTTCTTACTTCCCACAACAAATATTGACCAAGCTCCTGAAATGTGTAAGAAATTATGTGAGGTATGTTGTATTGCTTGGGTTTGCTACCCACCTTAGGTGGCACACAGAGAAAACCAATCAAATTCAAGTAAGTCAAGGAAATCAATCTGCTGTTTAAGAAACATTGAAATGCATCCCAAGTCAGAGAGCTATAATGCTCCCAGAACATATGCTGCTTTGAATTATGTATGCCATCCCTTCTGGAACCATACCGGTAACTATCATTAACTTGTTTGACATTATGACATGTTAAAGAAATTATTTTTAGAAACTGATCAAAGAAGGCAACAGGAGTGAATATCTCCCTCTGCCCTACTAACCTGTACGACATTGCCTACAATGACACTGTCAACCATTTCCGGTGAGACTTTGCCAGCAGACAAGGCAGCCTTGGCAGCAAATTCATTCAAGTCGGTAGCAGTGAAGTCTTTTAGAAGACCTCCAAAAGCTCCAAAGGGCGTTCGCTTAGCAGCAACAATAAAAACACCTATTGCAATGAGGAGAGATTTGTAAGCAATCACAGATTAGTCAGTGTCCATAACATGCTTTAAATAATCTCACTAAGAAACATTATTGTAAAGTACAATTTTCAGTTAGATAACTGAAAATCTTTGTCATGTAAAAAATACACAGAATGGGTCACACCCACGAAAGCAGTGTTAAAAGTAATCAGTGCGATCATTACCTACATGCAAGTACCAAGAACGACACTGCATGCTACAATGTAAATCTATTCTGGTAGACATTTTGTCCTCTGGTGCTTTATAATACTAGAAACATTTGTTGAGAACTAAAATGCTTCTTCCTATATACTGGAGCATATTACCTAGTTTAAGAATCAAAGAATCTTCAAACCAGAAGGTCTCTTAAGGTTTTCTGAGTTCAACCACTCACCCTTTTAAGAACTCCCTCTAGAAAATTCCTGACAAGAAGTTCTCTCCATCCTCTGCTAGACTTTCAGTAAGAGAACACCTGGGAATACCAGGTGCTGTAGGCTTAAAAAAAAGCAGACACACTTTTGTTTATTTATTTTTTTTATTTTTTATTTTTTTTTCCCTTTTTGTCTTTTTTTTTCGTGACCGGCAACGGATCGCAACCCTCAGTGTCGCGCCCGTACCGGACCGGGACCGGCCACGGGATCGCAACCCTCGGTGTTGCTCCCGCACCTCGCTCAGCCAGTGAGTGGCCGGTCTGTATGTGGGATCCAAACCCTCGGCGGGAGCGCCGCCGCGCTTCCCAAGTGGCGCACTGTAGCAGTGCGCCACCGGGCCAGCCCAGCAGACACACTTTTAGTAAGAAGACATACTCTACTGTGTGAAGCAGCATGTCCATGAATGGACAACATAAACTAATGATTTTTCTTCATACTGTGTTGATTTGGCTTACTAAGTCTTCCATCCACCAATCCTAGTTCTATCCAAATACACCTCAAGACATAGATATGTAGTTTCTAGAATATATGCTGCTGTGAATTATGTATGCCATTGCTTCTGAAGTCACAGGATGACTCAAATTACAAATAACTTGAACTGTTATCTTTTACTATTATCTTTTACCCTTACAATAAAATAGGCAAAATAGGTCACATTTTACATGTGTAGCCCCTCTAGCATCTGCAGTCAGATAACCTGCAAAATTCTCCAGACCTAACGACTCTTTTCCCAGGTAAATAAAAAGCATTCTTTCAATAGTTCTTTTTTTGACATTAATTCTGATTGCTTTCCTCTAAAGACACTCTAGTTTGCTAACGTCCTATTACAATGTGTCACTTAGAATAAAAACAAAAAATTCTGAATTTTATCTAACAACAAAGAATACAGGGGAATTATCTATACATCTAGTGAGGAAGAATGTGGGAAGAAAGAACACCACAGAGGGCAAGTCCACATTTTTCACATAAATTCTGCCTAAATATCTGGCTGACCCCTTAATCATGCATGTGTGGGTCAGACGACAGACTAAAAAAATTGAATTTAGATTTTAACTGCTGCTTACTACTGGGGGAGACATGGTTTCTTGTTTGAGGTCAGCCAACCAATCAATAACGCAATACTCTTTGGAGGAACATAACAGAATTCAATCTCTACAATGTTTTATCCACAATGTCCATGACTGTATTAGTCTGTTTCTGTTGCTTATAACAAAATAGTTGGAACTGGGTAATTTATAAAGAAAACTAAAGTTATTGCTTACAGTTTCTGAGGCTGGGAAGTCCGAAGTCCAGGGAACACACCTGGTGAGGGCCTTGGTGGTAGTTTTACAGCAATGCAGGGGTCTCACATGGCAGAAAACGGTGGGGCAGAGAGAGAGACCAACCTCTTCATTCATTCTCCTTTGAAAGCCCTCAGAACCATACCCCTGACCACCATTATTAATCCATTCACTACTGCATGGTGCTATAATCTCATTACCTCTTCAAGGTCCCACCTTTCAATTACCATAATAGGATTTCCTACCTTCAACAGTTAAGCCTCAGTGAGGTTGGGGGAGGCATCCAATTTACAGCAATGATACAATTCAAAATTAACCCACGTATGAAGAAACAAGAAAATATGACTCATTTTCAAGAAAAAAGACAATCAACAGAAATCATCCCTAAGAAGAGCCAGACACTAGAATTAGCAGACAAGGATCTTAAAACAGCTATCTATTTTAACTATGTTCAAGGATGTGAAGGAAAATATGTTCATAATAAAAACACATCTCAGCAAAGAAATAGAAACTATTAAAAAAACCCCAAAATGAAAATTCTAAAACTTAAAAATATATGAAGTAAAAGAATCACTGTATAGGTGCTGTAGTTTGGATGCACCGCAAACCTCACTGAAGCTCAAATCCCCACTCTAACAGTTGAGGGTGGGAAATCCTATATGGTAATTGAAAGGTGAGGCCTAGAAGAGGTGATTGGATTGCAGGACCATGCTGTAGAGAATGGGTTAATAATGGTGGTCGGGGATGCAGTTCTGAGGGCTTTAAAAGGAGAGTGCATGAGGAACTCTCTCTCTCTCTGCTCTGCCATTTTCTGCCATGTGAGACCCCTGCACTGCTGTAAAAGCCACCACCAAGACCCTCACAAAACGTGTTCCCTGGACTTTGGACTTCCCAACCTCTGAAACTGTAAGCAATAAATTTTGTTTTCTTTATAAGTCACCCAGTTCAGGTATTTCTGTTATAAGTGGAAACAGAGAGAGAGAGAGAAAATATGTGTGCCTCTGAGGGGGGCTGGCAGCTGGCCAGTACAGGGTATCTGAACCCTTGACCTTGGTGTTACAACACCACTCTCTAAGCAACCGAGCTAACCGTACCAGCCCCCAAAAATTCATTTAAAACACCTAACCTACCAAACAACATAGCTTAGCCTAGCCCACTTTAAATGCGCTCAGAAAACATATATTAGCCTACAACTGGGCAAAATCTTGTAATAGAAAGAGTATTTAAGTGTTGAATATTTCATGTAAAACATTTTTTCAGAGGGGCCTGACTTACAAAAAAGAGGGGAACAAACTGATAAAATATTAAAATGAGAAATCAATAAAAATTTTATTTTCTTTTAAAAAAGATAGTACATTACAATGCAGCTGTTAAATGAACTGGGTTTTCTGAATGCCTCATTTTAGACTAAAGTTTCCTTCCCATTTACCCACCACAACCAATCTATCAACCACGTTCTATCAAATCCATCTCCAAATCTATCTCAAATCATCCCTCCGCTTTTCATCCCCCAACTCCATTACCCCCATAGGAGTCAAAGCCATCACTTGCTGGACCTCTGCAGTAAATCCTTAAATAGTATCCTCACTGCTACATAGGCAGCCTCATAGCCGTGAGGAAATCTTGGCAGAATGGAAGTCAGATCCCATCACTCCCCTGCTTTAATTCCCTGTATTGCTTTCCACTGAATTTAGAATAAAACCCCACCTTCTCCACAGAACCCTGGACCAACAAGATGCTTGGTTCTTAGACACCGCCAAGATTTTCCTGTCTCAGGGCTTGACACGTGTTCTTCTTCCTGAATGTTCTTCAACAGGCACGAATTCTTAAAATTCCACTATGACCATTTGCTATAGAAAGGGAGTCTATATAATTTTTAGAAAGAAGTTAATTACCCGGGTGCTTATGTACTGAATGACCACACTTTCCTGCAGTCGCTCAAACTAAAGGAATGGAAGGGAGAAGGGAGTAAGGCAGGTTTTCAAACAGACCACCGCGAAGCGTGTTGGCGCATGAAGCCACTCGGGTGGAAATTCCCTGGGGACCGCCGGGGAACATCAATTCCTCCCCCAAGCCCTGCCCACCGAGACCGAGAGCGAGGCGGCCAGGTTCCTGTGCGCAACTGCTCTGCACCAGGCCTCCTGGCGCCGCCCCGTTTTCCCTAATAGTTCAGCTCGAACTAGTGGGTCACTAGTACGCCGAGAAGGGAATGACCTCCAAGGTCAGGAACAAACAGACCTTGGTCTCAACTCTCAACTGGAAATTGCACCGAGATCGTTGTCGCCGGCGCCTTACAAGTAAGTGTTTTCTTAACCCAAACAAGCCTTACAGGTTGGGTTTTTATGAAGTCCTCTCCTGAGCCGATGAAACTAACGGGACTTCCCACGATCCCGACTCTCCGCCGAGCCCGGAAGCGGAGGCCTCGCCTGGGAAGGGCAAGACTGCGAGGGGAGAGGCGAGGAAGAGGGGCGAGCTCACCTCGGAGCAGGGCCATAGCGGCGGCTTGGTCCTCGGCGCCGTAGGCCCGTCCAGTCTCGGCCACTGAGGGGCCTCCGCCAACCACCCGGACTTTAAGGGCGTGGGCGGTGCCCCTGGAGGCCACGCCCCTCGACCGCCACCACTTCCCGCAGGTCCCGCCCCGCCCCGCCCCCGGCCGCCGGACACCTCCGGCCGGCAGGTGTCTCACTCTCCACGTGTCGCTGCCCTCTTCGTGCCATCTCGGGGAACCAAAGGTATCCCAGGCTCCTGGGAGACGGGCCTGGGGGAAGAGGAAAGCGAGCCTTGCGAGCGGGCTTTTCCCTCACACCATAGTTTTTACAGACTTTCCTTCTCTGTTTCCAAATCGAGTTTGGTTTGACACCCTCCCACCATCCTATCCTTGGCCTCTGCAACTCCCCTCCCCCCGCAAATGCTTCATGTTCTCCTTCATCCCCGCCTACGGATGTTGTAGAAAATATACTAGGCGACAGGACACCAAACACAAAGTCCAGCAGGGACTTGAAGGATGTGGGGCGCCGGCAGCCGCGGGCTGGAGGCGGGGCAGGAAGTTCAGTGGGCGGGGCCGGCGACGGCGCGTCCGGATTGGCTGGGGCCGGCGGCTGCGCAGACCGTTGGGAGTGGCCGGGCAGTTTAGCTGGATGCAGGAGCGGGTTCCGGGTGCTGATTGCGGCTTGGGGAGGTGGGTGCTGGAGGGTGTGCAGCGAGTGTGGTAGGGGTAGGGCGCTCCGGGTCCTCGATGCAGCTCCCAAATGAGCCCGCAGTATTTTCCTTATATGATCAGGCCGCGTTGCTGGCGGCGCTGAGAGGATTATGAAAACGTGGCAGGCGAAGTGGGGCAGGGGACCGGGCGCGGGGGAGTTTAGGTGCGAGGGGCAGCGGGGAAGGCTAGACTGAGGGAGGTTTAGGGAGTCCTCTGCCGCTGTAACTGTGAGCCCTGGCCGGTGATGACGTGACCACTGCGCAATCTGAGTTCTGGGAACCAGGTGATGGAGTGAGTTCTGAGAACGGACTGAGGCCTGGCGAGCAGGAGGCGGCCTGGGCAGAGGAGATGCCTAGAGATCCTCCGGCAGTGCTAGGGCTCTGAACTGGCCGGGCTGCCTGAGGCTTGGTTCGAGTGCGTGGGGACGTGTGGTTGGTGGCATTGGTGTTTTTCCCGAGTCGTCAGCGAATGCCTGCCCTAGAGTCTTGCTTTTCAAACCCTTTGGTAGAACTCTCGCAGTGTTTTGTGTTTTTGTTGTTTTGGTTTTTTTTTAATCCAACTTTTTATCATGGAAACATTCAAACATGGATGTGAAAAAGTGGAAAGACTTGTATAGTGAACACTCATATCCACCACCTGTATTCTATAATTGTTAACATTTGGCCTTATTTGCTGTATCGGCAGCTATGCACCTGTTATTCCATCAAACCATCCTTTTTTTTTTTTTCCTTTTTTTCTTTTTTCGTGTCCGGCAACGGATTGCAACCCTCAGTGTCACGCCCGTACTGGACCGGGACCGGCAACGGGATCGCAACCCTCGGTGTTGCACCTGCACCTCGCTCAGCCAGTGAGCGGGAACTGGTCTGCATGTGGGATCTGAACCCTCGGCGGGAGCACCGCCGTGCTCTGAAGCGGCACACTGTGACAGTGCGCCACCGGGCTGGCCCAAACCATCCTTTTTTTTAAAATACAGACCTTAGTACACTTCAGCCAATGAACACTTGAGCACGCAATAGAGTTGAAAATTTAATATTTACAGTTCTTTTTAAGGCAAAATTTCCATGCAGTCATATGTACAAATCTTAAATCGGATGAACTTCACAAATGGGTGCTCTTGTACTTACTCTTCTTTTTTTTTTTTTTTCTTTTTTTTTGTCTTTTTTCGTGTCCGGCAATGGATCGCAACCCTCAGTGTCACACCCGCACCGGACCGGGACTGGCAACGGGATCGCAACCCTCGGTGTTGCGCCTGCACCTCGCTCAGCCAGTGAGCGGGAACCGGTCTGTATGTGGGATCCGAACCCTCGCCGCGCTCCCAAGCGGCGCACTGTAGCAGTGCGCCACCAGGCCGGCCCTTGTACTTACTCTTCTGTTCATTTTTGCCCTCCACATATTTAAGAAAAGTTAAGTTTTACAATTTCTCCCTCAATACCCTGCAAATCACCATCAGAAAGTTCCTCCAAATTTACTAAGTTTTCTCTAATTAGACATGTCTCTAATGAGTGCATCCTAAAACCATTGAGTGAAAGGTTTACATGTATTAAGACATGTAAGTATATGTAAGAATATTTACATAGTCTCAAAGTATCATGAAGAGGAAAAGGTACTTTTACAATGGAGAAATCTTGTGGGTATTACCTTAATCAAATGATCAAGCTTAACATCACCAGCAGTGGGACCAACTGACATCATGCACCCCCATGCTGCGTTAAGGACACTACCTCCCTTATGTAGGATTTCTCCTGAAAATTTCAGACCTGAATCTAATCATAAGGAAACAATAAGAGAAATCCAAATTGAGGGACATTCTGCAAAACAACAGTCCTGAACTCTTCAAAAACGTCAATGTCATGGAAAATAAAAAAGGCTGGGAATGGTATCAGATTAAAGGAGACTAAGATGTGAGAGTTAAATGTAATGTGGATCCTTAATTGGAGAATGAGTTTAAAAATCAAAAAACTCTGGGCCGGCCTGTGGCTCACTCGGGAGAGTGCGGTGCTGATAACACCAAGGCCACGGGTTCGGATCCCATATAGGGATGGCCGGTTGCTCACTGGGTAAGCGTGGTGCTGACACCACCAAGTCAAGGGTTAAGATCCCCTTACCGGTCATCTTTTAAAAAAATAAATAAAAAAACTCTGAAGGACAATATTGGGACAATTGGGGAAACTTAAATATAAATTACATATGAGATAGTGGTATTGACATTTTCCTGATTATGATAATTATAATTATGTAGGAGACTGTCCTTTGTTCTTAGGGGATACACATTGAAATATTTAGGGGTGAAGAATCATGTCTGCAACTAACTTTCTCAAATCACTCTTAAAAAAAATATATACACTGGCAGAGAAAAAAAGAAAGCAATTATGGCAAAATTAAATATAAATGAAGAGTAAATGGTTGTTCCTTGTTCTATTTTTACAATTTTCTGTTTTAACTTTTTCAAAATAAAAGTTGGGAGGAAAAGCATCCTTCAAGTAAGCTACAGAATTACTTGAAACAAATTATTCTCTAAAGTATTTAGTTCTTTTCATGTTTACATAATTACTTAAGGAGGTATGTATTGTACAATACTAAATATATATATCAGAATTAGTTATAATTTTGTGGCCTAGACATGGAAACTTGTATGAGATGTAAAGTTACCGATCTACTCTTAGATATTTAGCTTTCAGTATTTTTAGAAGTGCAATAGGGGGAGGAAGCAGAATGGAGTAGTGTGAACATAAAACTGGAAATTAGTGAATCTGTTAATTTGTAAATTCTAGTGTTAAGATTATATCAGGATTTCAGAAATATCCAGCCTCAGCTATATATCCCATATTTTCAGGGTCATTTTCCTATGTTTAAACACTAGTTTCCCCTGCTGTCTTAGTCTGTTTCTGTTGCTAATAACAGAAATACTGGAAACTGGTTAAGTTGTAATGAAACAATTTTTATTGCTTACAGTTTGGGAAGCTGGGAAGACCAAAGTCCAAGGAACATTTCTAGTGAGAGCCTTCTCCTGGCGGTGACTCTACATAGCAACGCAGGGTGTCACATGGTGGAGATGGCAGGAGCAGAAGGAGATCTTTTCACGCATCAGAACCACACCATCGACCATCATTAAACCATTAAATGGATTATTCTATTCACTGTGGCATGGATGTCACAATCTAATCACCTCTTCAAAATCCCACCTTTCAATACCATAATTACTGTAAGTCTTGGGGTGTTTCCACTAGCCTTAAGACATTGTCTCAAACTTGGGTGAAAGATAAATGTTTTTTCTTCTGCTTGAGTTATTTCCAGTTTCTATAATCCTTAGTAAGCCTTAGTTACAACTTCATTTAATAATATAACATTAGGCAAATCCTCCTTGGGTTTCGGTTTACTCTGCAAAATACTACATTGGGCTGGCTGGTTAGCTCAGTTGATTAGAGCACAGCCTTATAACAACACAGTACTATGTTGGTGGAAGGAGGCAACACTGTTCACGGTCTTTAGCCAAAATATCACCAGAAACACACCTATATTGAGCAAGTTGGGTTTAACGTTCGTTGCAATAAGGGAGATTGCACACCATGGGTGTACCTTAGGGAATCGTGGGGCATCTCAATAAGAGTGTGTTACCATCTGGGCTTTGGTTAGGTGATTTGGGGAGGGTCCAAAGCAGCAAGGGTTCACTCTGGATTGGGTGCTGTCAGGAAGGTGGGACAAGTCTTGGACTGGGTACCTTAATATAATCTTACCTTGAAAGAGGGCAGTCTAGAGCTAGGCTAAAGCTGCAACTGGTAAAGAAGTTACAGCCCCTCATGTTAGCTGGGAGATGGGATGTTTGGTATTGTGTGGTTTACACATTGATCTTGTTTTTATCTGTGTCTACAGGGCTTGTTTTGTCTCTTTTCACAGAGTGACCTTTTCTGATGTTGGTGTAAGATTGTTTATGTGCAAAAGAACAACATGCCTGGCAGGGAGTGCCAGGACAGCTTCTAACTCAACCCAGGCCTAACTCTAGGTATCTGACCAGGTCTTGGAGGTCGTGCTGCTTTTCTCTTTTTCACCTGCTGTTTGGCAATTGTATCATATGAAATTTGGCTCTTTCCAGTCATAGTTTTCCTGTTGAGGCTTTGAAGACAGGACTAGACCTGAGTACAAGGTGAGGGATTTTGGAAGTGAGGGTTTTCTTCAGTCAGCCACTAAGAGGTGAATCTATCCTTAGGTTGGAAGTTGGGTTCAAGAGGCAATTTTTTGCTAAATGGTATATTGTGAAAATTTTTCTGTATCATGAATATTTCATCAGTGGTTCCTAATGATGGGTGTTTAAGGGCACTATCCCTGGAGATGTCTCTTCTATAAATTTGGGCTGGACTAGTTAGGTGAA
>NW_007735549.1:46524-52554 GCF_000696425.1 Galeopterus variegatus
TATCGGCAGCTATGCACCTGTTATTCCATCAAACCATCCTTTTTTTTTTTTTTCTTTTTTTTTTTTTTCCTTTTTTTCTTTTTTCGTGTCCGGCAACGGATTGCAACCCTCAGTGTCACGCCCGTACTGGACCGGGACCGGCAACGGGATCGCAACCCTCGGTGTTGCACCTGCACCTCGCTCAGCCAGTGAGCGGGAACTGGTCTGCATGTGGGATCTGAACCCTCGGCGGGAGCACCGCCGTGCTCTGAAGCGGCACACTGTGACAGTGCGCCACCGGGCTGGCCCAAACCATCCTTTTTTTTAAAATACAGACCTTAGTACACTTCAGCCAATGAACACTTGAGCACGCAATAGAGTTGAAAATTTAATATTTACAGTTCTTTTTAAGGCAAAATTTCCATGCAGTCATATGTACAAATCTTAAATCGGATGAACTTCACAAATGGGTGCTCTTGTACTTACTCTTCTTTTTTTTTTTTTTTTTTTTTTTTTGTCTTTTTTCGTGTCCGGCAATGGATCGCAACCCTCAGTGTCACACCCGCACCGGACCGGGACTGGCAACGGGATCGCAACCCTCGGTGTTGCGCCTGCACCTCGCTCAGCCAGTGAGCGGGAACCGGTCTGTATGTGGGATCCGAACCCTCGCCGCGCTCCCAAGCGGCGCACTGTAGCAGTGCGCCGCCAGGCCGGCCCTTGTACTTACTCTTCTTTTTTTTTTTTTTTCTTTTTTTTTGTCTTTTTTCGTGTCCGGCAATGGATCGCAACCCTCAGTGTCACACCCGCACCGGACCGGGACTGGCAACGGGATCGCAACCCTCGGTGTTGCGCCTGCACCTCGCTCAGCCAGTGAGCGGGAACCGGTCTGTATGTGGGATCCGAACCCTCGCCGCGCTCCCAAGCGGCGCACTGTAGCAGTGCGCCACCAGGCCGGCCCTTGTACTTACTCTTCTGTTCATTTTTGCCCTCCACATATTTAAGAAAAGTTAAGTTTTACAATTTCTCCCTCAATACCCTGCAAATCACCATCAGAAAGTTCCTCCAAATTTACTAAGTTTTCTCTAATTAGACATGTCTCTAATGAGTGCATCCTAAAACCATTGAGTGAAAGGTTTACATGTATTAAGACATGTAAGTATATGTAAGAATATTTACATAGTCTCAAAGTATCATGAAGAGGAAAAGGTACTTTTACAATGGAGAAATCTTGTGGGTATTACCTTAATCAAATGATCAAGCTTAACATCACCAGCAGTGGGACCAACTGACATCATGCACCCCCATGCTGCGTTAAGGACACTACCTCCCTTATGTAGGATTTCTCCTGAAAATTTCAGACCTGAATCTAATCATAAGGAAACAATAAGAGAAATCCAAATTGAGGGACATTCTGCAAAACAACAGTCCTGAACTCTTCAAAAACGTCAATGTCATGGAAAATAAAAAAGGCTGGGAATGGTATCAGATTAAAGGAGACTAAGATGTGAGAGTTAAATGTAATGTGGATCCTTAATTGGAGAATGAGTTTAAAAATCAAAAAACTCTGGGCCGGCCTGTGGCTCACTCGGGAGAGTGCGGTGCTGATAACACCAAGGCCACGGGTTCGGATCCCATATAGGGATGGCCGGTTGCTCACTGGGTAAGCGTGGTGCTGACACCACCAAGTCAAGGGTTAAGATCCCCTTACCGGTCATCTTTTAAAAAAATAAATAAAAAAACTCTGAAGGACAATATTGGGACAATTGGGGAAACTTAAATATAAATTACATATGAGATAGTGGTATTGACATTTTCCTGATTATGATAATTATAATTATGTAGGAGACTGTCCTTTGTTCTTAGGGGATACACATTGAAATATTTAGGGGTGAAGAATCATGTCTGCAACTAACTTTCTCAAATCACTCTTAAAAAAAATATATACACTGGCAGAGAAAAAAAGAAAGCAATTATGGCAAAATTAAATATAAATGAAGAGTAAATGGTTGTTCCTTGTTCTATTTTTACAATTTTCTGTTTTAACTTTTTCAAAATAAAAGTTGGGAGGAAAAGCATCCTTCAAGTAAGCTACAGAATTACTTGAAACAAATTATTCTCTAAAGTATTTAGTTCTTTTCATGTTTACATAATTACTTAAGGAGGTATGTATTGTACAATACTAAATATATATATCAGAATTAGTTATAATTTTGTGGCCTAGACATGGAAACTTGTATGAGATGTAAAGTTACCGATCTACTCTTAGATATTTAGCTTTCAGTATTTTTAGAAGTGCAATAGGGGGAGGAAGCAGAATGGAGTAGTGTGAACATAAAACTGGAAATTAGTGAATCTGTTAATTTGTAAATTCTAGTGTTAAGATTATATCAGGATTTCAGAAATATCCAGCCTCAGCTATATATCCCATATTTTCAGGGTCATTTTCCTATGTTTAAACACTAGTTTCCCCTGCTGTCTTAGTCTGTTTCTGTTGCTAATAACAGAAATACTGGAAACTGGTTAAGTTGTAATGAAACAATTTTTATTGCTTACAGTTTGGGAAGCTGGGAAGACCAAAGTCCAAGGAACATTTCTAGTGAGAGCCTTCTCCTGGCGGTGACTCTACATAGCAACGCAGGGTGTCACATGGTGGAGATGGCAGGAGCAGAAGGAGATCTTTTCACGCATCAGAACCACACCATCGACCATCATTAAACCATTAAATGGATTATTCTATTCACTGTGGCATGGATGTCACAATCTAATCACCTCTTCAAAATCCCACCTTTCAATACCATAATTACTGTAAGTCTTGGGGTGTTTCCACTAGCCTTAAGACATTGTCTCAAACTTGGGTGAAAGATAAATGTTTTTTCTTCTGCTTGAGTTATTTCCAGTTTCTATAATCCTTAGTAAGCCTTAGTTACAACTTCATTTAATAATATAACATTAGGCAAATCCTCCTTGGGTTTCGGTTTACTCTGCAAAATACTACATTGGGCTGGCTGGTTAGCTCAGTTGATTAGAGCACAGCCTTATAACAACACAGTACTATGTTGGTGGAAGGAGGCAACACTGTTCACGGTCTTTAGCCAAAATATCACCAGAAACACACCTATATTGAGCAAGTTGGGTTTAACGTTCGTTGCAATAAGGGAGATTGCACACCATGGGTGTACCTTAGGGAATCGTGGGGCATCTCAATAAGAGTGTGTTACCATCTGGGCTTTGGTTAGGTGATTTGGGGAGGGTCCAAAGCAGCAAGGGTTCACTCTGGATTGGGTGCTGTCAGGAAGGTGGGACAAGTCTTGGACTGGGTACCTTAATATAATCTTACCTTGAAAGAGGGCAGTCTAGAGCTAGGCTAAAGCTGCAACTGGTAAAGAAGTTACAGCCCCTCATGTTAGCTGGGAGATGGGATGTTTGGTATTGTGTGGTTTACACATTGATCTTGTTTTTATCTGTGTCTACAGGGCTTGTTTTGTCTCTTTTCACAGAGTGACCTTTTCTGATGTTGGTGTAAGATTGTTTATGTGCAAAAGAACAACATGCCTGGCAGGGAGTGCCAGGACAGCTTCTAACTCAACCCAGGCCTAACTCTAGGTATCTGACCAGGTCTTGGAGGTCGTGCTGCTTTTCTCTTTTTCACCTGCTGTTTGGCAATTGTATCATATGAAATTTGGCTCTTTCCAGTCATAGTTTTCCTGTTGAGGCTTTGAAGACAGGACTAGACCTGAGTACAAGGTGAGGGATTTTGGAAGTGAGGGTTTTCTTCAGTCAGCCACTAAGAGGTGAATCTATCCTTAGGTTGGAAGTTGGGTTCAAGAGGCAATTTTTTGCTAAATGGTATATTGTGAAAATTTTTCTGTATCATGAATATTTCATCAGTGGTTCCTAATGATGGGTGTTTAAGGGCACTATCCCTGGAGATGTCTCTTCTATAAATTTGGGCTGGACTAGTTATGTGATTTTTTTTTTTAAAGATTTCGAGGTGATTTTGATATGTGCATCTAGTTGAACAGTATACTCATGTTCCCATACAGATGTGCAGTTTCTGGGCTCTGCATTCTGTTCCACTGGTCAATTTTTCTATCTCTGTGCCAATCCCACACCTCTTAATTACTAAAGTTTTATAACACGTTTCAGTACCTACTAGGGAAAGTCTTCTTTATCTGTGGGCCTTTGTTCTTCCATATAAATTTTAGAATGAGCTTGTCAGCTTTCACAAAAAAACCATGTTGAGATTTTGATTTTTAATCTATTAATCAACTTGGGGACAACTGACATTTTTGTGTTATGGAGGCTTTTTATCCATGTACATGATTTCTCCATTTTGTTTTCATTATTTTTCACTTATATTTTATAAATTCCTCCATACAGTATTTTCCCACTGATTTTTAATGCCATCTGTACCATATGCTATGTCATACATATTTATTGGGTCTGTCTCTGGGCTCTGTATACTTTCATTGATCTGCTAGTCTTTTTCTACCCCATAACTGCCTTGTATTCCATAGCTTTAAAGTAATTGCTCAATAAACCTTGTTACCTTATAGGAGAAGTTTTTTTTCCCCACTCCCTACTTTCAGATCACAGTGTGCTGACCCCTGGTTTAAAGGTTCGCAATGCATGTTTGAATATAGGCCCCAGAAGGAAGTTTCTTGAGAAAGCATTAAAAACAAATCTCAGCCAATGTGTACCTGCAGAGTTTTACATTTTGTTTATATCTGACATCCACTTTATTCAAAAGTATTTATTTCCACAAATTTTTATCCACAGGTGAATATTACAGTGACTATTACAGGCATTTTCCTATAAACACAGGTGTAATTTACAGATTTATTCAAAGTGGAAAAATATTTTTATCAGTAGTATTTCTTCATAATGTCTGATTTACCCCTGAATATGTGAACTCTTTCAGAGAGGCAGTCCTTCATCTAAACATCAGTTGGTGGCAAAATGTTATATTCAAATCTGGTGCAATGTCACTTTGGAAAGTGGCTTCATTTCATTTCTGGTTGATTCCCTTTATTAGAGTTAGAACTTTTTTTTTTTTTAAGGAAAAACAATCTTTAGTATCTAATGGCCTTTATAATAATTAAAAAACCCAGTCCTATGTTTGTCATTGGCATTAGCATCTTTCTATAGCTCCTAATTCTCCATTATGGCACCAATGTGTACAAAAAGTGAATTATGGTTATTTGGCTCATGCAACAAATTAATTTGAGAAACTGACTGCACATATCCTTTGAGGAAAAACTACAGGGTCTTGCCCCATGCTATCACATTTTACTAACCATTTAGTCATGTAGGCATTATAAAAAAGCTTTAATTTAGGATGCCCTTGATGCCTTAAAATTAGGTCAAATGTACAACAACTTACTTTATGCAAAAGAAATAGATTCTAATTTATTTGTTACTATAATTGTAATGCATTACTTAAGGCTCTATGTAAATAATTGATTGATGGTAGGAGTGTTAGTTTTTTTCTATATTTTCCAAGCTACTAGTTTTGTTTTTATAAAAGCCTTAAAATTTAGTACTGAAAAAAAAATCAATGGAAACAACTCCTATTGACATGGGGGGGGGGGAGTCTACCTTTGGGTCTAATTTCCTTCCCAGGTGAATCTACAGGTAGCATAACTAACTGCAGCTATCACGGCACGGGGAGAACACACGTAGGAAATATGCATGTCAGCTTCAGCAACAATGAATTCATGTGTACATACATTACCATAGGTAGACAAGCCCCTTATAATACTTAAAACACAAACTGATCTATAAATATTTGATTTTTAAATAATCTTTAAATTGCTTGTGGTCTAGGGCCGGCCCGGTGGCGCACTGGAGAGTGTGCCGCTTGGGAGTGCGGCGGCGCTCCCGCCGAGGGTTTGGATCCCATGTGGAGACCGGTTCCCGCTCACTGGCTGAGCGCGGTGCGGGTGCAACACCGAGGGTTGCGATCCCGTTGCCAGTCCCCGGTACGGGCACGACACCAAGGGTTGCGATCCCGTTACCAGTCAGTAAAAAAGACAAAAAGGAAAAAAAAAA
>NW_007735549.1:53554-59332 GCF_000696425.1 Galeopterus variegatus
TTGCTCCCGTGCCTCGCTCAGCCAGTGAGCGGGAACCGGTCTGTATGTGGGATCCGAACCCTCGGCGGGAGCGCTGCCGTGCTTCCCAAGCGGCGCACTTAAGCAGTGCGCCACCGGGCCGGCCCCAGTAACCTCCAATTTCAAAGAAACAATTGATAAGTCAGTTATCTTAGTAACTGCTAAGGGCACATAGTGAGGAAAGTGTCAACTAAAATTTACATACTAAAAAATAAAGATATCTAGCAGAGTTTAAACTTTTATGTTGAAGCAAATTATTTAAATTAAAAACAATTACTGATTTCATGAAGTTGGAAAGTGTCTGACTTTAAAAATGCATAGAATAAAAATGCTAACAAAAGATTAAAGTTTCCCTAAAGATGCTTCTTATAGGGCCGGCCCCGTGGCGCACTCGGGAGAGTGCGGCACTGGGAGCGCAGCGACGCTCCTGCCGCGGGTTTGGATCCTATATAGGACTGGCCGGTGTGCTCACTGGCCAAGCGCGGTGTGGGCGACACCACACCAAGGGTTGCAATCCCCTTATCAGTCACAAAAAAAAAAAAAAAAAAAAAAAAGACAAAAAGGTGCTTCTTATAGCCTCTACATACTAAGTTAAATGGAACATATCTAAATATTGAGTAACCAATTACTGTTTCTTCATTGTTAGTTGTCTATAAATTAAGTACAGTTCCAGTGAAATACCATTATCTTTTGGAAGAGGGCTAAATCTGCCATTTCTTAGACTAAGTAGAATACTGTTCATGAGGTTCCTCCCCCATTTGTTCTAATTGCCAAGCTTTGCTTCAGTGAGCCCTTGGCACCTAGTGATTAACAGTGACAGCAGAGAGTAGTGACCCAAAGAGATGGAGAGAATAATGGTGTAAGACAGTATATAAGGACAGTAAGCCATTGTATTTGTGGCATCACTGTTTGTCAAAACTCCTTAACATTCTAACAAGGCGATTTTTGGTTATCTTGAAGATTAAGGACAGTCCTTACATGAGACTCAGTTTCAGACTAAAGTGCATAAAAAAGCAAATTATAGTTTTTAAACAACTTTGAGAAGTAGCAGCCACTAACGCAGTTGTTTTAGACTGGCCTTCCAAATGAAGTCCGCATATGGGTTGAGAGTGTGTCACAGATGTCAGTGATTGTGAAACCGTAACTGAAAGAAGGGAAGGTACAGCTCTGTACACACACCCAAGAGGAGCCAGATATTCACTGTGGGCATACAGGGGATAACGTCAACGACAACTGACTTGGACAGGACTGTTAGCAGTCTGAACCCTGGTGCCATGCCTTGTGCTAGCCCCAGCAGGTGAGGAGATTGACTGAGACTGCTGAGCTCTAAGGGCTCAGTACAGAAAGTTGGTTAGGGCTGGGAATGTGTTGGGTTTCCAGAAGCCTTTAAGTCGGGTGGTTGAGTAAAATAAGGTGGTAGTGTTGGTGGTGGTGGAGTATTCTACCTCCAATTCACGGAGAAGTCTTTTCTCCATGTAATATAGACAATGTGTTGGGTTTCCAGAAGCCTTTAAGTCGGGTGGTTGAGTAAAATAAGGTGGTGGTGGTGGTGGTGGTGGAGTATTCTACCTCCAATTCACGGAGAAGTCTTTTCTCCATGTAATATAGAAGCTGTTCTTCTATGATTTGCAAATACCATGTGTTTCTGTCATGGGAATAGCACACAGTTATCGAGAAATATGGAAAAGATCGTAAAAAATAGGTGGAAGAAAACATAGGATCTTCTAATTGAATGTTCACTTGTGAAGAGTCCAAAAAACCCTCAAAAAATAAAAAAATAAAAAATCTCTATAGGCAGCAAGCATCTAAGCCTGTTATATTATTGAATATTTTTTCAATTCTTATTTCGAAGCAGAGATATTTACAATGATTTTTATGTGGTAAATTTTTAAAATGTTGAAAATAACCTGAAAAGGGAAAGTTGACCCAAGCTATTTTCTTCTCCCTCTTATAAAAAACAAACTTTTGGATAAAAATTTAACAATTACTGAACTGATTATTTTTAAAGGTTTTTCAAACAATTTGATTCTCAAGCTGGTTTGTTTCCTTTACTATTTTGGTTGGTTGTCTGGCATTAGTAGTGCACTCTGTGAGGCTCTTATTGGAGGTTTAACGGCATTAAGAGATTAAAAAATCAAACAAGTCCAGTATGAAAACCTTTAATCTGTAAATAAAATAAGAGTTGTTTTCTTTTCTAATATTTAGCTTATATAGATTTTTGTGAAAGTTTTGTTGGACTTATTAAAAAGTTTTGTTTGCATGGACTAACATCAGAAACAATATTTTTCCACTTTGCTCACATTTGAAGTTAGGACCAGCAGCATTTTTAGCATGACTCTTCCATAAACCCAAGACTCCACAGGAGGGTTTGAGCACTTTAGGGGATTGGGTCTTCTAATTTTGCTTCAGAAACCAATAGTCAAAATGTTTGGTCTGGAGGTGAATTACACCACTGTCTCTGTATCACTGGCCAATAAAAATACTTTGGGGAAATTTCTCAGAAGGCACAGGGCCATATGCAGGTACTTCAAAAAGTTCATGTAAAAAAGTGGAATAAAAAGATAATATGAATCTTTCCATGAACTTTTTAAAGACCTCTCATATTTTTGTTCTTAAAACATCTCACCACAAACTCATCCACACCTATGGTTTGTCAACCTAGGGAAATGTTGGTATATGGATGGTCATTAGTACCATTATTTATTAAAAGTCCTTTGAAGGCAATTTATGTAACTTACATATTATTAATATTTTAATTTAGGTATTCTCCAGTTATATACAAAGATCAAAACTAGGCAGCTTCCATTTTATAGAACTGGCACCTTTTATATGGCCATGGGGACATCTTGGTGGCTGTAGATTACGATGTGTATTTCTATAGACTGAAATCAAACTTAATATCTTACATATTTCAAGTGTTTTTATTCTGAGCAGTAGGTACAAAAAATGACAGGTACGTCTTATTCTGTATAGTTCAGCCCTCTCCACAGGCTCACAATCTGTTTTGATCCACTTTTATCAGATTTAACAGATCCTTGAATTCATTTTATTGTATATACTTTCTTCTTATTCTCATTAAGAATCAAGCTAATGTTGGAAATGTGCATCTTCAGACTTCATTAAGGAACTCCAGATTGAGACACGCTGGGATGTGGATTGAGTCCATGGTCAGAGAAGATGGATTAAATGGAAACAAAACAGGAAACATGTGCTTGGAGTCTAATAGCAACTGCTGAGGGTCATTTCGCTCTTGTAGTTGTGCCTGTGGGGAAGAATAAGACCATATGAATACTTAGTACACCTAAAAATAGCCAGTTTAAGTGAATTCACAAAAGTGAATTGGCATATATCCTGGAAAGGTTTCTAAGATAATTAGGTAGGACTTCAGGATCAGGGGAATGTGGCCTCCCTATTCTTGAGGTATTTAGCATGGAGAGAAGCCCACGTTCAGGCTTGTTGGCGATCAGATAACTATAAGCACTCTTCCAATTCTGGCATTTAAAAAAATTTCCATCTAAGGGAGAATATAAAAATACATCTTGGGTGCAAATCACGTGGAGAGGCACTGTAGTGAAGTGGTTAAAAGCAGTTCTAGATGCAGACAGCCTGAGCTCTAATCCTGGCACCACCCTGGGCAAATTTCTGAACTTTTCCATGCCTCAGTTTCTTCATCTGTTGAATGGAATGGGGAAGAGTAACATCACATAAAATGGCAGAGTAGGAAGCTCTAGGGGTTGGTCTCTTCATTGAAGCAACTGCTGAGCTGGAAGGAGTAATTAGGCATTTATAGCCACCGAGAGATACTTGATGAAGGGAGAAGTTGATCTTTGCTATGAGAGCAGTGTGTGAACCCAGCTACCATCCACCATTCTTCAGCCTCACTGCAGCTACAGGGACAGCAACCTGCATTCCTGGAGCAGCTGGCTGGTGCCAGGCAGGCAGTGGGACCCCATTCTACAAAAATTTGGGGTTGTACAATTTGGTTGGTCTGGTGGGTCCCAACACAGATCCCTGTCTTGATTTAGGCTTCTCTTGGGATGCAGTAGCTTCCCCAGGTGGCATCAATTGGAAGATTTAAAGGGACAAAGCCCCTCCCTCTTTTCCCTCTATTTGAAGTCAGACATTTTTAGGAAAACTCAAATAACTGAGGTGAAAAATTCACTAAGGGAGTTCAACAGCACACTTAAGCAGGCAGAAGAAAGGATCAGTAAACTTGAAGATAAGGCAATGGAAATGAACCAATCTAAGGAGGAGGAAGAAAAAAGAATGAGTAAAAGTGAACAGAGCCTGTGGGACCTTTGAGACACCAGTAAACTTACCAACACATACATTATAGCAGCCCAAGAAGAAAAGAGTGAGAGAGGGGCAGTGAAATATTTGAAGGAATAATGCCCCCAAACTTCCCAAATATGATGAAAGATGTGTTTATACTCATCCAGGAAGCTCAATGAACCCCAAGCAGGATAAATTCAAAGAGATTCACAGTGAGATATATTATAGTCAAATTGTCAAAACCCAAAGACAAAGAGGGAATCTTGAAAGCAGCAAAAGAAAAGTGACTTGTCACATACAAGGTATCCTCAAATGAGATTAATAGCCGATTTTTTTTTTTTTTTGTCAGAAATTATGGAGGCTAGGAGGCAGTGGAATGACATAGTTAAAGTCTGGCAAAACTACCCTTCAAGAATGAAGGAGAAAGTCATCTCCAGAGACAAAGACGGACATAATATTTTGATAAAAGGGTCAATCCACCACTAATATTATAATTACAGACAGATATGCACTTAGTAACAGAGCCCCAAAATACGTTAAGTGAAAATTGACAGAATTGTAGGGAGAAATAGTTCTACAAAAAGAGCTGGATACTTCAATACTGCATTTTCAATAATGGATTGAACAACCAGTCAGATCAATAAGCAAATAGAGCCACAAGCAAAACTATAAACCAGTTAGACCTAACAAACGTATAGAGAACACTCCAGTCAACAGCAGAATACAGTTTTCTCAATGCACATGGAATGTTTTCTGGGATAGACCATATGTTTCACAAACAAGTCTTAGTAAATTTAAAAAGATTGAAATCACACAAAATATTTTTTCTGGTTACAATGGAATCAAATGGAAATAAGTGAAGGAAAAAAACATGAAAAACCCACAAATGTGTGGAAATGAACATACTATTAAATAGCAAGTAGGTTAGAGAAATCACACGGAGAATTAGACAAATGAAAATACAATATACCAAAACTTATGGGATATGGTGGAAGTAGTGCTAAGAGGAAAACTTATAGCTGTAAATGTCTACACTACAAAAAGAAAAATCTGAAATCTATAACCTAACTGTATACCTTAAGGAACTAGAAAAAGAAGAGCAAACTAAATTCAATGCTACCAGAAGGAAGGAAATAATAAAAATTAGAAAGAAATGAAATAGAGAATAGAATAATACAAAAATCAATGAAATTAAAGTTGGTTCAAAAAAATTGAGAAATCTTTAACTAGACTAAGAGAAGACTAAAATCAGAAATGAAATTACTGAAATCAGAAATGAAAGTGAGGACATTACTTCCAATTTGACAGAAATAAAAAGGATTATAAGAGAATACTATGAACAATTTTCTACCAACAAATTGGATAACCTAGATGAAATGGACAAAATCCTAGTAACACACAAACATACCAGAAACCAGTTGACAGCTGACTCAAGAAATAGAAAATCTGAATATTCCTATAACAAGTAAGGAGACTGAATTTGTAATC
>NW_007735549.1:59934-61918 GCF_000696425.1 Galeopterus variegatus
TGATTAAAAAACACTATGAACTAAGTAGAAGGGAAATTCCTCAACATGATAAAGACCATATATGAAGAACCCACTCTAACATCATACTCAAGAGTGAAAGCTTTTCCCCTAAGATCAAGAAGATAAGGATGCCTGTTCTTATCACTTCTATTCAACAGCTTTCTTAGGGGAAAGCTTTTCCCCTAAGATCAAGAAGATAAGGATGCCTGTTCTTATCACTTCTATTCAACATAGTATTGGAAGTTCTAGACAGCAATTATGTAAGAAAAAGGAAAGGAACTCAATTTGGACAGGAAGAAGTAAAATTATCTCTGTTTGCAGACACCATATCATATACATAGAAAAGCCTAAAGAATCCATACGCAAACAAAAAAACTGTTAAAGCTAGTAAGTGAATTCAGCAAAGTTGCAGAATATAAAACCAACATACAAAAATCAATTGTATTTCTATACAATAGCAATTAAAAAGCAGAGAGAAAAGCAATTCCATCTACAACAGAATCAAGAAGAATAAAATACTTAGTAATAAATTTAGCCAAGGAGGTGCAAGGCCTCTGAAAGAAATGAAAGAAGATCTAAATAAATTGAATGTATCAGAAGACTTATAGGTGTTCCCATGTTCATGTATTAGAAGATTTATTATTGTTAAGATGACGATACTACTTAAAGCAATCTAGATTCAATGCAATCCCTTTCAAAATCCCAAGGATTTTTTTTGCAGAAATTAAAAACCCTCATCCTAAAACTCATATTGAATTTCAAGGGACCTTGAATAGTCAAGACAATCTTGAGAAAGAACAAAGTTGTAGGACTTGCACTTCCTGTTTGAAAACTTTCTACAAAGCCATGGTAATCAAAATAGTATGACACTGGCATAAGGACAGACATATAGACTGATAGAACAGTGAGCCCAGAAATAAATCCTCACGTATTTTGTCAATTGATTTTTGACAAGGGTACAGAGTCCATTCAATGAAGAAAGGACAGTGTCTTCAAGAAATGGTGTTAGGACAACTGGATATCACCAGAAAAAGAAGGAAGTGGGGCCTTTACCTCACACCATATGTAAAAATTAACTCAAAATGGATCAAAGACATGAAAGGAGCTAAAACTACAAAACTCTTAGAAGAATACATAGGGGAATATCTTTATGACCTTGGATTTGGCAATGGTTTCTTAAAAATGACACCACAAGCATAGGCAACAAAAGAAAAAAAAATACATAAATTGGACATCCTCAAAATTTAAAACTTTAATGCAAAGCACACTATCAAGAAAGCGAAAAGACATCCCACAGAATGGGAGAAAACATTTGCAAATCATACATCTGATAAGGATTTAATATCCAGATTATACAAAGAACTCCTACAACTCAATACCAAAAAGAAATCAATCTAATTTAAAAATTAAATAGACACGTTTCCAACGAAGATACACAAATGGCCAATAGGCAGATGAAAAGATGCTAGTCATTAGGAAAATGCAAATCAAAATCACAATGATATGCCACTCCACACCCACTAGGATGGCTATAATTTTAAAAACCTGGAAAATCACAAGTGCTGGTGAGGATGTGGGGAAAGTGGAGCCCTCATGCATTGCTGGTAGAAATGTAAAATGGTGTAGCTGCCGTGGAAAACAATTTGGTGGTTCCTAAAAAAGTTAAACATAGAATTACCATATGACCCAGTAATTCTGCCTCTAAGTATAAACTGGACAGAATTGAAAACAGAGACTCAAACATATACCTGGGCACCAATGTTCATAGCAGGATTATTCCAATAGCTAAAAGGTAGAAACACTGCAGTGTCTATCAACAGATGAGCAGGTAAACAAAATGTTTTATATACACAAAAGGGAATGAAGTTCTGATACAAGGATACTTCAAAAAGTTCAAGAAAAAACAGAATTAAAAGACAATATGAATCTTTCCATGAACTTTTAATTTTAAAGTACCCTCATACATGCTACAACATGGATGAAC
>NW_007735549.1:62429-70831 GCF_000696425.1 Galeopterus variegatus
GCCTCTAAGTATAAACTGGACAGAATTGAAAACAGAGACTCAAACATATACCTGGGCACCAGTGTTCATAGCAGGATTATTCCAATAGCTAAAAGGTAGAAACACTGCAGTGTCTATCAACAGATGAGCAGGTAAACAAAATGTGTTATATACACAAAAGGGAATGAAGTTCTGATACAAGGATACTTCAAAAAGTTCAAGAAAAAACAGAATTAAAAGACAATACGAATCTTTCCATGAACTTTTAATTTTAAAGTACCCTCATACATGCTACAACATGGATGAACCTTGAGAACATTATAAGTGAAGTCAGACCCAAAAGGACAAATACTGTATGATTCCACTTACATGAAATATCTAGAACAGACAAATTCATAGAGAAGAAAGCAGAGAAGAGGCCACCAGGGGCTGGGGGCTAGAGGGTGGAAAGAGGAAGTTATTGCTCAAATAGGTAAAGTTTCTGTTCCAGATGATGAAAAAATTCTGGAAATAGTGGTGATAGTTACATGACACTGTGAATGTACTTAATGCAACTGAATCATACACTTAAAAATGGTTAAAATGGTAAAACACATACCAAAAGGGAGATGGGGAGAGACCCTTCTCATAAGGTTGTGAGGATCAGAGGCGTTAACACGTGTAAACCACTGAGTACAGTCCCTGGCAGGTGCGAAGTGCTGTATTTGCTATTATTATTGCTTTATGATATGCTCCTTTGTTCTGTCCTACTGGTCTGTTAACCATTAGCCTCTGAACCATCAATTACAGGTAGGGGCTGTTCTTTTAGAAAGGCCATTGAACTGTGGGAGTATTGCCAGGAGGAAAATCAATGTATCCTGATTTTATGAAAACACAGGTCATCCCATACTAGCTTGAGGTATGAAAACTGTTTGTTCCTCATCAGGACAAGTCACCATTATTGTTTCAAACAGTGATAATATTTTGATATTTTGTGACTCTCTAGAAATTTCATAATTTCCCTAATTTTGCAGATGAGAAGACCAAGGGATATCGAGCTGCTAAACTCCTCCAGTTGTTGGGTGTTAGAGCTGACTCAACACTTATAGCGTCTCTATTTTACATGAGACTTGAAACTGGGGCAGAGGTCAGTAAATAACGTGGAAGCATTTGAAAAGTGCTGGGAAACAGGTTTGTAGCTTGAGAGGGCAGGATCGTGAGATGGTTCTCCGGTGGCAGTGGAACACAGAATTGTCCATGTTCTCATCAGTTACCTGGGTAAAGAATGGAAAGCACTGCTTACGTGTCCAGGTGTCAATCACAAAATACCCATGTATTTGGCATCTGGAAGGCTGGGTCAAAATTTTGAAGTAATTCTAACAGTTTGAAAAAGTAGTTTGCAATAATCAGGGGAGAAGTTTAAAAGAGATAAGGATATTTAGGGAGGAATAAACGACAGCCTCACGAATTCAAGACACCAAATATTAGCTCTGGTGGAACCTGAAGGAATGATCTTTCTGGGATCATTGACAGCTCACTCTCAGCCCACTCCGAGCTTTGCTGCATATATCATTACACACCTATCACACAGCATACGAAAATGTACATAAAATATGAAATGGCAGGAGGCTCTGGAAAAGCATTTTTATAGCACCTAAGGTCCTTTTGTTTCTCTGCATTGGTCAGATGTTAAAGGGTCTGAAGAAATTGTAAAGGAAAGTAGGAAAATGGGACAAAAAAAGAAAAGTTAAGTATTACCTGTATTATTACAATTCAACAGCAAAAGGTGTGTTTACACTTAATTAAAATTCACAAGGTAGTCATTTCACAGAAATCCTCTTTGGTGAGTTTAACAAGCCCCTCAAATTTACATTTTTAAAGTTCAGTACGTACTGCCCATAATGCCCAAGCAATAGTTTGCATTAACAAGCCACTTGTATATATGGTACATATGAGTTCACGTGTAGGAAAGTGGGACTGATGGTTCATTTCCTCTCAGAACTATACAGGGAGAAACAGAACATAAGACTCCAGCTGGCAAAAATGCAAGAAGATATATATATATATATATATATTTTTTTTTGGATAGAATTTCCAGATACTGAAATAATCAGAGGAAGAATCAGAATTTGACTATTTTTTTTTTTGGATAGAATTTCCAGATACTGAAATAATCAGAGGAAGAATCAGAATTTGACTACATATTTTCAGAGAATATCTGACCCTTAAACTCCATTACATTTTTCCTGTGTCCTCAACCATTAAACTTGCAGTCTGACTTGGCATATATCCCTTTACCTTTGGCCTGAATTCTCTTCTTGTAAACAGTGCTGTTGCCAACTTATAAGCAGTTTTAGTTCTCCTTCTAATGTGTGTGTGTCAGATATTCAAAACCAAGTGAGACCTTCCAAACGTGTACTTTTGTTTGTGTAAATGATCAGTCCCTCATAAAAATCACTAGCGGGTCCAGGGTCAGCTATCTCAGTGCCTTCTCTTCTGTCATCAAACTCTTCCCCCGCTTGCAGCAGTCGACTTTACATGTATCCTAACTGGATCCTTTCAGTCAGGGCCACCCCCAAGCCCTTTGACATGTCCATGTTGGTGCATCTCTGCCTGCTTCTCTCTGTGGTCTGTATCTTTAATAACTCATTGCATTCCCCTACTGTCCTTAAGAGAACAACTCTTAGTCTCTACCCCACTTAGACAGGAGGCTAAAGTTATTTAGTCTTTGCCACAGCTCTTTTCAGAACAGGGGCCCTCTTTTCTAAATCTGTGGATCTCTACATTGAAACACTATAACAAGCTCTGAAAAAAATCCAAGGAGTACGTCAAAGGGAACAGCTTCTTTTACAAAGGCCCCATGTTTTCTCAAGTTCTCCAATGTCTTTGATAAACCTCCACTTGGTTCCCTTTTTCCTGATTCCTCCTCCTCTGATCACTTTCCCACTTTTTTTTTTTTTTTTTATGTGGATCTCTACATTGAAACACTATAACAAGCTCTGAAAAAAATCCAAGGAGTACGTCAAAGGGAACAGCTTCTTTTACAAAGGCCCCATGTTTTCTCAAGTTCTCCAATGTCTTTGATAAACCTCCACTTGGTTCCCTTTTTCCTGATTCCTCCTCCTCTGAACACTTTCCCCCTTTTTTTTTTTAAATCCTTGTTTCGTGTTGGCATCACTTCACTAGCTAAAGAGGTCATTTAATAGTTTGAAAAAGTAATATGTGTCCCCAAGGTGTTCCCCACATGTAGTCATGGGAGCTGAGTAATCACAACATGACTATAATTCCAATGCTTTTCATTACAGTCACACATAAAGTTCATCAGGCACTCAGACATAATCACCTTGGGCTCAGTTTAAGGAAGCTCATCTTTAAGTAACAAATACCTATCATCTTAAGAGAAGACATAATTAAGTAATCATTTCCCTAATATTTTTTCTTTCAAGCATATTCCTAAGGGCAAATATTATAAGTCTCAGAGACAAGATTTAAAAGCTCAATTGTTTTCTTAAAAGAACATTTCTTAGTTCCACTTGTGGGTAGGATTAATATTCTGCTTACTTTGTTAATTCCATTTGGTACTATAGTTCAGTAACATGCTAGTGGCAAATGAAATGATACTTAGACTATTTCTAAAATCTGAGAGGCAGAGATTATAAAAGTTCAGTCCCCTGTGTGTATATAGTAAGTTATTCATGGGTAACATGGTTCATATTTACTAAGTAGAAAGCCTAGGAATGTAAGGTCTTATAGCATATAATGTAACGAGTATTTTATTAATAAAGAGAAGCAAGGTTAAAACCTAAATTTTCAATTTACTTTATTAGTTTTAGACCAGGACTTTACAAAATTGATTAATATTTTAAAACTCACCTGGATCATTCGTATGAAAGCCACTGTTACCCGTTCTTCAAATTCATTCAGGGGAGTATAAAGGTTTAAAATTTTGACAATCTGTTGTAATAAGAAGCAAAATTTCACACAGAGTTAAATGAACATAAGATGATTTTTGAATTTTAAAGAATGTATGCCAGTGGTACAAGAGCATAATCCTCTCTAGACAAGACCCGCAATGTAGATGGAGCTGGAATGACGTACTTTAGCAATCTACATCCAGCAAACAAGCTGCTTGGTGGAGCTGGGCCCTTTTACCTATACACCCACCCACCCTCTTCCTATGCTTGGTGGCTTATAGATAATGAGGAGTTTAGAAAATTGTTGCCTGAAATCCTCAGTCTCTTAAATTTAAGCTTTCTTCAGAAGAGTTCTGGGGGTCCCTTAAGCTTGTGTTTTGTGGGTTTACCACACTATCTTTCTAACTGAGCAAAAGGGATCAGAGAGTTACTGGAAAACAGTAGCTGTGGCATATGGTTTTACAGACCAAAGTGGTCTTTGGTTCATCCAGCAACATCCCATCAGCTGCCACTTCAGAGTTTTATCATTAGGGGTATATAGAGGCTAGGAGTGCAACATTAAAAAAATAGCCACTGGCAAGACCAGATGTGAAATGGAAGTTGGGCTTGCTCTGGCTACCACGGTTGATAGAGGCACAGAATGAGCATACCTGCTGGGTGCTGAGGGAGGTACACAGCGAGCAGATGGCCTCTGCATCCTCGTGGGTTTTCTTCTTTAATTGCAGGAGTTGGGCTGCTTGGATCAGAGGTTCCATGGTCTGAACTGCTCCACTCTGGTGAAGGTTTCTTCCCCGCAGCCACTCTTCAAGTTGACTTATATTGTACCTTAGCCATAGGTAAGAAGTGAGTTGTGTTAAGCTGGTCCTCATAGTTCACTGGGATGAGAACCCCTGTTGTGTCTCATGGGCCTGTTGCAAAGAATGTCATCGTTCTCCTCACTTTATTATCTCACGTGGTTAAAAACTTGAAAAGTGCCTGGCACTCAGTAACTATTTGTTGAATGAAGAATGAATAAATGAATGAATGAATGAATGGTTGCTTAAAATCAAGCAAAGATGAAACACCTGAAGTGTCTGGTGAAGAATGAATGAATGAATGAATGAATGAATGAATGAATGAATGGTTGCTTAAAATCAAGCAAAGATGAAACACCTGAAGTGTCTGTATAAGTAATGGGGAAAAAAGGTATTAAATATATTGAAAACAATTTGTATTTAACATTCACAAACACTTATACTTTTATGTGAGCCTTCATGCCTTCTTAACTTGATTTTTTTCTCTGATCTATCCATATTGTATATGCAGTCTTGAGAGTATGTAAACGTCTTGAAGCTTTGAACTAATTTGTTTACCCAGTCACCATCTTATTGTTTGATGAACTTAACCCACAAATAAAAAGGTGATGGATTTGAGTCACCTACTAACTTTGACAAGGACGATCAGATTTGGATTTCATTTTTGGAAACAACCAGCTTGTGTTCTGATTCTAGCTGGTGTTGGCAGGGGCCCACTCTATCCATGTCGTTGGAGTGACAGGCGTCTCTCTTACCTGAGTTGCATGCCTGTGCTCCAAGAGCAGACGTCTTTCCGCAGGAGCAGGTTGTTAAGAGTCACTGCATTGATCATGTAGAAAAGCTGTTTGAACACCTGCATGATGATCTCAGGGTCCAGGCCCTGGTCGCACATGACTGTATGGAAGGAATTCATCTGGCGGATGATGGCTTCCAGGCAGTATGCGTTATCCCCATCTGCCATGCTGGAGGAGCGCTTCCGGTAGCCTGTTGGCTTCACACCAGAGAGTCCCTGTATGCTCTCATTTTCCAACATGGCAGAAACTGAAAGAAAAGCATGATTAGAGAAGCTTGCGTGTTCCCCACAAACAAGATCTGTTTTTAGACCACAGGTCATATAGCACCTGGGGTTTCAGCAATGATACCATCCTGAAGTGTACAATGTTGACATGCTCAGCAACTTAACCATATTTGGCAAAGAATTTCAGTGTTGGTCTTTACATGGAATAAAATAACTAAAAAAAAAAATTTTTTTTTGGTGGCTGGTCAGTACAGAGATCCAAACCCTTGACCTTCGTGTCATAACACCACACTCTAACCAGCTGCGCTAACTGGCCAGCCCTCTATATGAAATAAAATGGCCATGGACCAGATTTTCACTTAAAGTTATTGGTGACAGGACAAAGATAATGGGCATGGACCAACAAGCTCAATTCTGTGCTGCCTGTGTTGAGAGCACAAAGTTCAAGAATTGAGCAATTTGAGTGTAATCAGCACTGGCCCAGCCACTGACTATGTAAATATTAGGTTAGTTGCTCTGTTCATCTATTGGGCAATGGTTATATATGTGCAGGGTATTTTATGTACAGTATCTCTTTCAATCTTCCAACAGACCTATGAGGTACTACCCATTTTATTGATAAGGAAATTGAGGCATAAAGAGGTTAAATAATTCGCTGAAAATTACACTACTAAGAAGTGGGCAGGGCCAGGATCTGAGCCCAGGTCTGTCTACCTCCACAACTGGTGCTATTAACCATCCCATTATTCTGAGTTAGGAGGTATCTCCAGCCTAGGATGCCAGTTCTTTCTCTGTCTGGCACCTTATAAGAAAATTGCCATACAGAAAGAAGGATCTAGATTGAACCTTAGCCCAAAGGATATGTATTTCTGGATTGGTCCTACTTGGAATTCACCTATACCCTACTTCTGTTGTAAGACCCAGGGAAAGTATTACACACAGTCCAGGTACAGTTTCCTCCCAGTGAGTGATGTAGATACACATCATTTTTCTTTTCACTTAAAATATAACTGCTCTTATTTCTAAATTCTGATTTTGTGCTCAGTGCCCAAGTATACTGCTGTGTACAAAGTGAGTGCTCAATAAATATTTATTACATGAATGCTTACTGCTGTGTTCTTTCACACGAACACTCTTAATGCTTTCTTTTTTTTCATGAATAAAGTATGTAATGGGCAAGAGGATTTTTTTTCACTGAATATGCACTTATACCTTTTGAATTTATATTTATTACCTCTTAAAATTAATCTATCTTGGGAAAAAATAATACAATGTATTACAGAAAAAGAGATGAAGGAAAAACCGTCTGTACTGTCACTACCCTACATGATATATTTTTATGGGATGGTGTTGAGAATGTCACAGCTCTCCTTAAGCACAGTGCACACACCTCCTTAGCTGCCTTCACTGGGAAGGTCCTGGCTTCCTGGGGGCCGTGGCGAATGTGTGTTGTCCCCTGTATCAGGGAATGCCTACCACATCTTCCCCTCATCTGAGACCCCATGATGAGTGATGGAGGTGGCCTGTTGCCAGCTTACCTATCATGGGCTGCAACACACCCTCGGCAATTTTAATGAGCTGCTGGTAGATCTGAATGGAAAGGTCACTCAGCACCTGGCGGTACTCGGTGAGGTCAAAGTTCTTAAGACAATGCTCGTTCTGCTTCGCCGTGTTCTGAGTCATGAAACCCTGCAGATGGAGAAGCGTGTGCCACTGAGGTTCTGTGGTCTGCTCCAATCAGAGCAACTTCTGGGGCTCTGGTCATTCTTTAGCATTCTCCTATTTGTGGGGTTCCACCCAGGCCTTCTCTATTTATTTAATGTTCTACAAAATGCTGTCAGTTCTTCGCAGCCTCAGTGATGGCCCTTGAATTTACAAGTAGTATAAAGCCTCAACATGATGGAGAAGTCACAACTGTGTGATTAAAAAGGCGTAAATCATTTAGCCCAAATCCTTAAGGTGAAATGATTTCCCTAAGGTAGCAAAACTCAGGTTGGTACCAGTCCAGAGAAAAAGGGATGTGTGCTTTCTGACTCTTGGTTCAGTGCTCTCCCCCATATGCCAGGTTACCCTAAAATGTCCGATTATATACGGCCCCTAAAGGAGCATGGCCATGGGCCAGATTATATGTTTGCATAATAAGAAATTTTATTTGGTTTCTATCTGTGGTTATCAGAATTAGTAAATGAACTAAAGTGAATCCATGCTACAGCACTGTGTCCTCTTTCTGTATTAACAAAATAAAATAACATTAAGTTACAAGAACGGCTGACATCAAAAGGAATTGTGACCAATGCCCTCTTTATTCAGGCCAAGAGAAACAAACAGCAGCCAAAAAGATGAGGGCTTTCAAAAGTGTGACCATCCCGGACCGGCCCGGTGGCGCACTGGATAGTGCGCCGCTTGGGAAGCGCGGCGGCGCTCCCGCCCGAGGGTTCGGATCCCACATACAGACTGGTTCCCGCTCGCTGGCTGAGCGAGGCACGGGAGCAACACCGAGGCTTGCGGTCCCGTTGCAATCCCATTGCCGGTCCCCAGTCCAGTGCGAGGGCAGCACTGAGGGTTGCGATCCATTGCCGGACACGGAAAAAAGACAAAAGACAAAAAAAGGTCCCGTTGCAATCCCGTTGCCGGTCCCCGGTCCAGTGCGAGGGCAGCACTAAGGGTTGCGATCCATTGCCGGACACGGAAAAAAGACAAAAGACAAAAAAAAAAAAA
>NW_007735549.1:71149-76612 GCF_000696425.1 Galeopterus variegatus
GGTCCCGTTGCAATCCCATTGCCGGTCCCCAGTCCAGTGCGAGGGCAGCACTGAGGGTTGCGATCCATTGCCGGACACGGAAAAAAGACAAAAGACAAAAAAAAAAAAAAAAGTGTGACCATCCCCAGCAAAGCCTCCTGTGCTGTCACATTACGAAGCAATTTTTAATAGAAACAAAAGCAGGCGGAAGCGGAGATAACTGGGATAGCTAGCTAGACAGCTTCCCTCGCTCGTTCTTCCTTGTTGTTTAGACTACACAGCTCTGGTTATGCTGTGGTGTGAGTCTTGTCCCTGAGAAGATAAGCACGTGTAACAAAAGCAGAACGTGGTGGAGTTCTTGGTCTTGTCCCAGCCTTACGTAATGTCCCATTTAGAACATATATCACATCGGGTAAAGTGATGAACCTCACTGAAATAACATTAAATGTAGTTCTATGCTCCAAGCAATATCGTGGCTATGTCACAGA
Source organism: Galeopterus variegatus (assembly GCF_000696425.1). NCBI lineage: Eukaryota > Metazoa > Chordata > Mammalia > Dermoptera > Cynocephalidae > Galeopterus > Galeopterus variegatus. Next base: position 71,617 of record NW_007735549.1, read on the forward strand.
AGGCATTTGGTTTGAAATGAAGGCCATTTCTTCAACCTTTAACCCATCCTTTTCATGATAAAAACAGGTGATCAAGAGAAGTTCTGATTCTCAGGAGAGAGATGGAGTCAAGCCATGTTCCAAAGAAGGTAATACTGACTGGGAGGCATATCCTTTCATTATTCGTCGGTGAAGAGTCTGGCAAAATTTGTTTTGGCCCAATGGATGGAATAAAGCTTTAAAATTTGTTGCACTATTTTGGTGTACAGTACGTCTTGACCTTAGGAAGGGTGGATATGAGATATGTGAAAGGAAGAGGAGAAAGGAAAGTTGGGGAGAGCTACAGGGATCTGGGAGTTAGCAGGTCTGGAACAATTTGGGATTCTGACTGGAGAAACGAGTGAAAGCATGCCAGATGGTACTAGGTCCAAATGCAGAGCCTGGGAAAAGTTCTTTCAGGGACCAAAGTTGGAAATGATGAGTTCTAGATAAAGCTTGGCCTAGAGGTCCAGAGTAAACATGAAATGATAGGGCCAGCTGGGCGTCAGGCCAGGAAATCAAATTTGGATAGAAACACGAAGCTGGGCCTCAAGGTCTGTTTGTACAAATGTACTCCTGATTATGGGGCGCCTCTTTTCTTGTGGCTACCTCTGTCTATCTTGAAATGGACAAACTCATCAGTTGGCTTCGGAGACAGTATTAGACACTAGATAACTGCGCTTTCTTCCAGCATCACTGAAATGGGGTTCTTCTAGGGCTGCTTTGGAAACTGAAGGTCACAAGTGTTTCCCTGAAGAATCCCAGGGGCTCTCTGACAATGGCTGGCTTGTGCCAACTCATTTCCCCACCAGTGCTACTTTTGTGATGCAGGAGTACTTTCTGGGGGCCCAGGTCTCTTGAGGCCTGCCTTGTTCCTGCTTCTAGCCACCAGGCTCAGTAAGGCACAGTCTGAGGTCCCAGAGGGTGCTCCAAAGGCTCCTGGGGGGACACAAAGTACCGCAGAACCACATTTGGACAAAGTAGGGACACCTCCGGGCATTTATCTCACCACTCACCTCATCCCCACTGTACTGCTTTAAACAATGAAGAAGGCGGCAGGTGTTGGATAACCAGAATGATGTCATCTCAAAGTCATCATTGTGCTTCTGTGAAAAGAAAAGGACACCCCCAGCCATGAGTAAGTGGCTCCCTTCTGGTAGATGCTGATCTGGTACCTCTCTTTCCATATTTCCCACTCTTACCCAGCATTCCCAAGCAGCCCCAATGACAGGCAGGGCACAGAGGTGAGACCCCTGCTGAGAGGGCACGTACTATCCTCCACTACCAGGGATGTAGAACACACGCCAAGAACAGGCTGCCTTCCACGGTGGAAGAACACCAAGCCAAGTGACACAGGCAAGGCTTGTCCCGGCAGCCCCGGGCTCTAGCCTCACACTTGGGCTAGCTGGCCCTGTTTCCAAACTACCAGTTACCCAACATGAGGGGTGCTAGGGAGTGTGACAATAAAATATCCTGATGTCCTGTTTGTCTAGAGGTCAGATGTCCAATGGTTTCAACTCTCCCTAACGAAGTGAAAAGGGCTGTTCGACAGCCAGCGTAGCACTGACTCGGTTGCCGCGCTGAGCCCGCGGCTTCGTCAGGCAAGCATCATCATTGCTTAGATGTCAGAGAGTAGTAAGTGCTATGACAATGAGACAAGGAGGCTGACTAGAAAGCGGCTGGGGGTGCTGGGGCATACTAATTTAGCTCAGGATTAGGGAAGGCTTCTCTAAGGAGGTGAAATTGTAGTCAGCCCCTGACTGACTTAAACTGGCCCAAAACTCCAGCTGGAGCTCATAAAGGCTGGACGTAAAGGCTGGGACACAAATGTGAGTCAGCAACACACAGCTGATACATGTTTAGAGACATGAGTGGATAAAATCACCTGTGGAGCCCACGGTAGGGAAGACAATGCCACTACTGATGGTGCACAGCCAGAAGTTAAAGACTGGCTCTGGCATTCTCAGAGCAAGGACCAGTGGCTCAGCAGACCCCAGGACTGGTCTGGATTCCATGCTTTTGGCTTGCATCTTGGAAGTGACAGTGTGTGTGATGACTGAAGACAGTCTCTAAGAGCAACAGCACTTGGGGCCCAGCCTGCTAGCAGGTAGATATCCCTCTCCCTGAGAGCCAGTTTCTCTCAAAAATCTCACCTCCCACTGCCTGGCCCTAGCGCCCACATAGACAGGGCTCACCTCCCTGCAGGCTAGCCTCTCGCTGCAGCATTGCCATTATGCTCATGAAGAACCTTGTGCCTTCAGGTGGCATTCCCGAGCCGCTTCAACACCCTGTGAGTGGCCCCCTCCTGTCCCCTGCAGGCTGCCTCATCTGGGAAGTGGGCGAACGTCAGCAGCCCTCTCTGGCAGCAAGCACTAGCCTCTTGGAAAGGTTGGAGAGGGCTGGTATTCCAGTTGTGTCCCTGAACTTGCTCCAGTGCGCAGCCCGCCCGCCCTCGGCCACAGCCGTCCATCTCCCTAGCCTCTCTGGCAGCGGGCAGGCCAAGGCTTCTGTAAGTAGTGGGAGGCCCTGGAGGCTCAGCAGGGAGGTGCCTGGAGAGCCATGCTGGATCTCTGGGCTTCCTGCTATTTCTAAGCCTGAGCATCCTTCTCGGGGAACTGCTGGGCACCCTGATACATGCATGCTTCTGCACCTCTCTTAGCTTCAGAGTTGGAGGCTTGGGAGAACTCGCTGCTGCAAACCCAGACACAGAGAAGTAGACGTGAGTCCACTGCAAACCTTAGCCTTCTGCAGGAGTCGCTCACCTTCAGGACTTTCTTGATGCCGTTGATGGTGGAGGTGAGCAAGGAGTGCACCTTGAGGTCGTCGTTGGTGTAGTCTGCATGCCTGATGCACATGTAGAGAATGTAGGCGGGGAGACAGGGCACCGTCCCGGACAGCATCTGGGGCTTCAGGTCTAAGGGCAATGACAGCAGCAACAGCGAGAGTCAGATATAGCGCACCCTGGGGGCTGTCAGAATCCTCGTGGGAAGTAAAAATGGTTTCAGTATTTCCCTGCAGCTTATCTAGAAATAGATCTCCCATGGGGGTTGGGAGAGAAGCAGAGAGAAGCTGCCTGGGATATGCAAACTCCTCTGACCCAGACTACCAGTTGATTCAGACACAGTTGTTAAAAAGCAAACGCAACCATGTAGCACTACAGCCTTGACACAGGCTCCTTCCTGATGCTTCACTCCTTACAACACGGAAAAGAGCTCACGAGCTCACAAGTTACGCAAAGACCACAGTTCTCAGCTAAGAGGGCTCCAATCCAGGGCGAGATTAGTGGGGTGAGAACTCCTGATTCCTGGCACCCCCACTTCCTACTGTGGGCACAGAGCCAGACTGCAAGGGCACAGTGCCAGACTGCAAGGCTGGCCCCATGTGAACTGGGCAAACTGCACGTTCCTAACAACACAGCCAATCTGCTAAGGGCTGGGAAGGCTGGAGCAACCTCAGACCCATTTGGCGGTCTCTTTGAGAACACATTACCTGGCAGCACTTGTCCAGATGCCACAGCCAAATAGATCAAGCCGGCCCGTGGCTGACCACAGCCACTCTCCCCTCTCCCCAGTGCCACCACTGGCAGCAGCCTCTCACTCCCCTCCACTGCTCTCTTCTGTGTCCCACAATTCCCGCTGGCCCTTCCCTGCTAAAGCCCCTGGAGGGCCAGGGAGAATCTGCCAGACTGCTTTCTGTGCCAGAGTGTGCCAGGGGAGCAATGAACCAGGCTTTAAGCACTGAGTTGTGGAAGTCCACAAAGCAGGAAGAAAGGCCTGGCATAAAAACAAGATGACAGGTGAGAACAGATGGCGGACTCAGGCCCCAGGGCTCTCACTGTGGCCCAGGGTGCATCCCAGCACGTGACCTTCACTCTCAATATCCCCATGCAGACTACACACAGTCTGTCCTGCCTCGGAAAGTTCTATTGTGATTGAACAAGGCTTGCTTGGGCTCCCCAGCTAAATGTTAGCATCTTGTTAGCAACCAAGCAGTGGGTGGTAGGGGGTCAGGGAACCAAGACTCTACTTTTCTCTCTCCACCATGCCAACTAGCTAGTGTTGGGCACCTAAGAGGTAGTCAATCAGTCTTGGCATTCATTTGGATGGGGTCTTTGGAGAGAAGATGACTGGGTGCTTTTTCTAGGCAGCTCAGCAGGAGCTGACCTGCCTGAGGCCACCTGAGCAGTGACAGCAAGAAGAAGCCACCTTGTCTGGCATAAGCAGTCTTAATATATTAAGCAGTCTTACTTATTTAACTGTGATGCTGAGAACTTTGAGTTTCACTCACCAGAGATTAAAGTTTTGTTCCTAACTGTTTGACAAGATGCAGCCTATTTAAGAAAGTTTAAGATGAACTTACATGATGTTTAACTGTTGAACAATTGTGGAGGAAAATAACCTTTGTAAGAGAGCAAAATCCTCAGTAATAAGGAGGCTACTGAAAACACCCAACCGAACAGCTGAGGCAAAATGTTTTAAGCAGAAGTCATGCTCCATTCTCCCTGTATCCCTCAGGCCTCGGCACAGTGCTCAGAAGAGTGGGACCTCAATAGCCTTATATAAATGTCACTAAAACAATGTTTACCTCTTATCTGAGCTTCAAATACCTTTGCAAAAGCTACTACACTTCTTTGAATTCCTCACGTCTAAGAGGAGTTTTGCAGCTTTAACGCAGCACTTGCACCTGCACCTCTGTCATACTTCACGTGCTGGGGCAGGCAGGGTTGGTATCCCCATTTTACAGGTGGGAACACTAAGGCACCACAGAGAAGAGAGCTAGTGGCTCAGGGCCCAGAGGATCAGACTACCACAGAGTCCTCCTTTTTTCATGCAGGTCTCTCTCCTCTAAGACTCTTCTGGCTCTGCAGGGGGCTGCTGGAATGGCACAGAGCCAGACTGGGCCTGAGACCAGAGGGGAGGGAGCCAGTACAAGTGGCAAAGCAGTCTCTGGGCTGGTGAGGAAGCAGCTCCCAAGATCC
>NW_007735550.1:0-373 GCF_000696425.1 Galeopterus variegatus
GTAGAATGCTGTTTAATTTCCATGTGTTTCTATAGTTTCCAGAATTTCGTTTGTTATTGATCTCTAGTATGTGGTCTGAGAAAATACATGGGATAATTCCAATTTTTTTTTAATTTGTTGAGACTTGATTTGTGTCCTAATATGTGATCTATCCTGGAGAATGATCCATGTGCTGATGAGAAGAATGAATATTCTGAGGTTGTTGGATGGAATGTTCTGTAGATATCTGCCATGTCCAATTGGTCTAGAGTATTGTTTAGATCTTGTGCTTCTCTGCTGATTCTTTGCCTAGATGATCTGTCCAAAGTTGAGAGTGGGGTGTTCAGGTCCCCTGCTATTATGGTATTAGTGTCTATTTCTTTCTTTAGGTCTA
>NW_007735550.1:1926-2840 GCF_000696425.1 Galeopterus variegatus
TTCTCAGGATCGCGCTGTCTCCTGGCACGGCCGCTCCAGACCTGTCGCCATCTTGGAATCCTTGATAAATTTTTGTAAAGAGATGTTGATTTGTATTTCTTGTTTTTCTTTTTGTTTTGTGTCACAGACAACTTTATGTTGTCTATGTTCAGCACTTGGGTAATAGCTAATCAGTGGACAATTCTTTGGGGCTAAATTATGCTCAGAATAGATTATGCTGGTTCTTTTACACAGCCTTATGCTTCTGCTTTAATTTTACTCATCCCTTCCTTTTCTAAACACATAAAAACAAATATGGCAAGCCAGGGCCTTAACTACTCAACACTCTGCTAGTGGAGTTTCTAACTTATGAGGTTTAAAAAAGACACTTTTTCTAGGCAGACACAGTCTTTAAGCTCTTGGTTTGGCTAGCAGATGGTTGCATCATGACTAAAAAATAAAAACAAACAAAAAGACCCTCCTTCCACCAGGCTGAAGCAGTCCTTTACAAAGCCACATAGCTTGGCAAGTGGAATGTGGGCTGGATATCAGTCCCCTCTCACCAGCTCTGGCAGGGACTTTTGCACAGTGCAGAACTGCACACCTGTATGTGCTGTCTTCAGGAAAGCAATCTTCTTGACACCCTTCCATATTGCCTTCCCTTTCATATACAAAACTTGTTGGGGGCCTGAAGCCCCACACCCCTTCTTGTGAGACCGCTCCTATGTGACAATCTGCTCAGATGGCCATGCTTTACATGATAACTGCCTCGAAATCTTTATGCCAGAAACTGATTGCTCCTGGCTATGCAAGTTAATTTGCAAATGACCTTTTATCCTTCTCCAGAAACTGTTTAACCATAAACATTCTGGGCAACAACCTTTACTTTGAATGTCCTGTCTTTGTCTCTCCTCAAGATATTATCATATCTTTAC
>NW_007735550.1:3589-4073 GCF_000696425.1 Galeopterus variegatus
CCCATCCAATTCCCACTCCCCCCTCCAGGGTCCTCGTTGAATATCCTGCAGGTCGGGACAAAAACTAACCTTAACTATATGTACTTATTCATTCCTGTATTTGAATGTTGTTTTTCAAAAAAATAAATTTAAGAGAGTTTGTTTGAAAATGAATGAGAATTTTCTGATGGTCAGAATAATGAAATACTGAAAATGATACTGTTGGAAAAGTCTAACAAGAAAATAATTGGCTAATCTAAACATTTTAGCTAAAATCTAGGTGCTAAATTAAATAACCTGCCTAGATCCTCCCATTTTATAATTATGTTCCCTAGATATGCTTCAATCTATTGCAGTCCTAAAACATGAGGGATATGTCACTCAGTTTTGAATGTGCTTGAACTTGCTCCAAGGACAAGAATTTCGGTAGTTAGGAGGATATTTTTTAAAAAATAAAAGCTCTCATTTTTCATAGTGTCTTGTGTAATATTATCATTTTGTTTGC
>NW_007735550.1:4083-5031 GCF_000696425.1 Galeopterus variegatus
TTTAAAAAATAAAAGCTCTCATTTTTCATAGTGTCTTGTGTAATATTATCATTTTGTTTGCGTGATGCAGGTATTTGTATTGAGTTTACTCAATTTTTTTATTTTACAAAAATGGGTTTTGGAGAGCTTTACACTCTACATTATTCCTATAAGAAATCTGAAATGGAGAAAAGTGCAAAAACAGCTACTTGAGATTGGATAAGTATATATTGGGTGATTTTCTGATTATATCTTATAAATATTGTTCCCAGATTCATGTACTTATTTGGATAAAATAAGTGCACATATTTATTATGTATATTTTAAACGGGAGAAATACCATTAAAGTCCATGGAGTAAATATGTAGTCATTTTGTAAATTATTTATCTGGAAATCTCAAGAACGTTTTGCTGCTGTTTTATCTGTCAGTTAAATTTGTTTTAGTGGTATAAGTAATAGTTATGTGCTATTACTATATAAAGTATACATGAAAATATGTACAATTTACTTGTAAGAATGACCAAACAAATAAAGAATAAGTGTATATCCTGTCTTGATCAATACATGTAACTATAAGTGCTAATATTTGCTTACTCTTCTATACGAAAATATGCACACTAATTTAACATATTCTCTTTTTACTAATTTCTAAAAAGTGAATTATGTGCTACATTTTTAAAGTATGCAGACTTATACATTGTCAGAGTTGGGCTTAAAGAATTCTGTAGACTCCAAAACAACTTACTATTGAAACATCATGACAAATAATCAAACAACCTAAAAATAATTATCTCTTCATTTCAATACATCAAACAAAATTAATAGAGATAACTTGTATAACTTTAATAGCAATAACTTGTATTAAATGAATTAATTTTCTAATAATCAGTACCTTCTATACTAACATTACCTAAAATTTTCATTTTCTATGATATTTTCCCTTCAAAGATAAAAAAAGAGAGAGAGAG
>NW_007735550.1:5522-8169 GCF_000696425.1 Galeopterus variegatus
AGAGAGAGAGAGCTAAGTAACACTTCACAGGCTATTCTATGGAAAGCTTGTATAAATATGTCCTGAAACAATTTTGTGTATGGCCTAGGACTTGGGCAAGCCTGTCTTGGGGATTCTTACAGTTGATATCAAATTACCTGACTTCCAGGTCAGGAAGACAAATCGAACATATCCAGAAATATACTCATCCCAAACCTACTGAAATAATAAAATAGAGATGCTTCAAACCTTTTAAAATTGTAGGGAGAAAAATCTCCAAACACATTGTACAAATGGTGATACCAATTAGGCAGTTTACCCTATGAGTCTGTAGTTCAGTGGAAGAAGTTAGAACTGGAGATGTAAACTTGAGAACCATCAAAATAGAGATGCTGCTTTTATCTCTTGAGCAGAAATAGACACTACAGAAAGAAAAATTAAATAGTGGAGGATCACAGGAGCCAGGACTGAGCCCCTATTTTTACCATTTACTATTTAGAGGAAGAGGAGGAGGAGCTAACAACAACAACAAAAAGTAAAAAAGAATACTGGAATTGGAGAAAAAATTTAAAAAGGCATTCAAAAACAAAAATGGAGTGTTTCAGCAAAGAGGGAGCTTCATTGTGTCAAGCTTTCCCTAGAGGTGTAGGTGGATTACAGGGAAAGAGAACTGACCATTGGAATTAGCAAGATGGAACTCAATGGTGAAATTGATAAGATCAATTTCAATGGGGGAAAGTGCATAAAAAGAAGTGCAGTATGACTGCCCAGCTAATGATAAATACATATCAGACTTGAGTAGTCATAAATTTAAGTGAGAACAATTGGCCTAATCATACAATGTTCTATAGATATGCAATGTATAATTAATTTTTTATAGCTACTTTCATCTGCTCGAGTAAAACCACATGTATTCGTTTGCTAAGGCTGCCATAACAAAATACAATAGAGTGGGTGGCTTAAACAACAGAAATTTACTTCTCATGGTTCTGGAGGCAGAAGTCCAAAATCACACTGTTGTCAGGTTTGATATCTCCTAGGGCTGGCAAAGAGCTGCCTTCTCGCCAGGTCTTCATGTGGCCTTTTCTCTGTGGTGTTCTCTCTCTTCTTATAAGGACGCCAGTCATGTTAGATTATGGCCACACCCTTGTGACTTCATTTAACCTTAATTACCTCCTTAAAGGCCCTATTTCTAAATACAGTCTTATTGGGGGTTAGGGCTTCGACATATGACTTTCAGGGAAAAGCAATTCAGTTCATAATGCCCCATAATTGGTGGATGGTTGAATTTTACTAGGGTTGGGTATACAAAAGAAAGTAGCAGAGATAAAGAAGTACAGTTATTTGTAATGATGTTGGGCTAAATTTAGAAGTGGTGAGCAAAGTTTGGGGGAGCATATAAGAAGTAGACTCAATTGACTAAAGTTCTTAATGAAGAAAAAATGTTAGAGTGCATAGTATTATTGTGATAATAATAGGTAACAGTTAACAAATGCTTACTGTGTGTCAACCGTCATAAGAATGCTATAAGGAAAGGCTGGTATTGATCCCATTTTACACATGAAAATATTGAGGTGTGACACGGTTGAGTAACTTGCAAAGATCACATATGTATAAGTAGATGAGGTAGAATGGAGAATGTCAGTCTGGACCCAGAGGCCACTCTCTTCACCACCATGCTATAAAGTGAGCTGGAGGAGAAAGAAGTCCCACAGAGCAGAATTTTCAGAATAAGTGTTCCTGAAGTTGTAGGTACATGAGGCATGGCAAGTTCCAAAGCTGATCATAAAAACGATTGGCTGAATTTGAACTGAAAGAAAAAATAATATGAGGAGAGCAATTTCCTGAAGAGCTAGGATGGTGGATGGGGTTGGACCATTAAGCTAAAAAAGACCCTTTTTCTTCTATTCTCACTCCACAGCAATCAACACAGAAGACTTCCAAGACCTCTGGTTGCCAAGAAATGTGTGGGGATTTCTCCCCACCAACAATCAATCAATCAGTTCTGCAGTGGACACCAGTTGAGTGTCCTCCAATTCAATTTAAACAATATTTACCTGGAAATAGTGTCAGATTCCACAGGTTGAAGACTCAGCTCCACATGACTGCCCCCTTCTTCTAATGCCAATTGCAAGCCCTAGGTTGTTCTACCTGTGCATTCATAAATTGAGATTACCATGACCACCTCCTTGGGTTCTATTAATTTGCTAGAGCAGCTCACGGAACTCAGGAAAACACTTAGTTACATTTACTGGTTTATTATAAAGGAAATTACAAAGGATACAGATGGAAACATGCATAGGACAAAGTACAGAGAAGGGGCACGAAGCCCCCATGCCCTCCCCAAGCAGACCACCCTCCGGGAACCTCCACATGTTCAGCTCTCCAGAAGCTCCTGGGACCCAGTTCTTTTAGGTTTTAATGGAAGCTTATGATTTTATGGAATCACAGGCATGCATAACTGATTAAACCATTGGCCATTGGTGGTCAACTTAACCTTCAAATCCTCTCGCCTCCCTGAAGGCGGGATTGTGGGGATGAAAGTCTTAACCCTTTAATCCTGCCTTGGCCTTTGCAGTGATCAGCCACCATCCTGAAGCTACCTATGGGCTGCCAGCCATCATTCAACTCATCAGCACACACACAAAAAACACTTATCACTTTGTAG
>NW_007735550.1:8577-12123 GCF_000696425.1 Galeopterus variegatus
CGCCTCCCTGAAGGTGGGATTGTGGGGATGAAAGTCTTAACCCTTTAATCCTGCCTTGGCCTTTGCAGTGATCAGCCACCATCCTGAAGCTACCTAGGGGCTGCCAGCCATCATTCAACTCATCAGCACACACACAAAAAACACTTATCACTTTGTAGATTTCAAGGATTTTAGGAGTTGTACACCAGGAAACAGGGTGAAGACCAAATATATATTTCACAATATCACAATCATCTACATAAATGAGCAAGTCATAAAAATGATGATAAATGATAGTGGTTTATAAATCTATAAACAAGACCATTCAGAATAAGCATGTAGAAGACCTGGCAGACAATTTAAAGAAGTGTATATGATCTGTAAACTTGAGAATAGTCGATCTCCATAGTCATCAGAATGTCCAAATTAAAAATTGTATTTAAAAATAGGTGACTTCAACTTGTACAAAAGTCTTTCTCAAGCATTGCTTGTGGGAGGGTTTGGTACATATGCCTATTACCCCAGTAATTCTACTTCTAGGATCCCACCCTAAAATAAAACTTATTTACAAGAACATTTACAACAATATTATTTATAATATAAATTTGGAAAGAACCTAAATGTCCCAAAACAGAAGAATGATTAAATAAAATATCCTATTTCAAAACTATAATTTTGAAGAGTTTTAATATCAATAAAAAAGATACTTTAAAGAGTAACATGCCAAATTACTTATACCCATTAATACGTACTAAATTTTGAGGGGAAAATTTCATTTCTGAGGTCATAGAAAATAAACAAAATGCAGTAAAATGATTATTGGGTAAGGGATTATTAGTGATTTTTCCTATGTTCTTTATATTTTTCTGTATTTTTCAAATTGTGTACCATGAGCATTTACTATTTAACCCTAAAATGTATATGCTTTTAAATAATAATTCAAAAATATTGACTAGAAATATGAAAAGCACCATGAAAAATAACTAATTGACTGATTAAATTAAATGTGAGATTAGACTGTAAGTAATAAGATGAGGAATAGTAGTAAATAAAAGAATGGATGGCCACAAAGGAGAGCATGAAAAGCATAAAAATTGACAATTATATATGAAAGTATCCAAAATAGGTAGCAGCCCCTTATCAGGATATGTGTTAAAAGAATATCTGTAGACAGCAAAAATAATAGATCACATCACATTTAGTGCTGTAGGATGTAAAAGGTCAAATAAAACATGCAGAAGTCCCAACCGAGTAGTACCATGTAGTACCACTGGCTGACAGATTTAGTTTGTGTAGGGATTTTACATCGATTATTTCAGAGATGACTATTCTCTGCTACATTTTCCCAATTTTTTTTGCATGGTAAAATAATCAGTGTGTGCACGCACGCATGCACGTATGTGCTAATCTAGCCAGTCCCTCAGGTCTTTCCAGACTCATGAATATATCTACATGTGGAGCGGTGGGGAAATGACTATGCTTCACTCTCTTAAATTTAGAACCAACAACTCTCTCTTTACTTTCCATTCCATTTTGTATACTGAGATCTTCAGGGAGGGGAAAACCTAGTTATTCTGATTTGCATATTTTTTTCCAATCTTATTTTTTTCCCTCTCAGCACCACTGTTATGGTCTTTGAAGTCTGCAGTTTGGAATCTAATATATGTCTTTGTTCTTGGATACTTGAGTGTGGGTTTGGGAGTGGAGTAGGAGAAAGTGTTTTTTTTTTTTTTTTAAAGAATAGAAACTATATAAAATATCCTCTCACAGTGAAGCAGATCATTAATAAAATGTTATACAGAAGAGCAAACATATTTAATCAGTTTCTTTTATAAAAATTTTTGAAATTGTTTATTTTTATTTTTATTTTTTTTTTAATCCTAACTTACCTTTGTCTCCAACTATCTACTTAGAAGATGAAATGCATATTCTCTTTTCCTATCTTGCAGGCTGAGGTATTCACTAAAACTCAGACAAATAACTTCTCTCTTGCTATCTCTGACAGAAATTGTCCATGTTCTATGGTAGAAAATGATCTATTCCCAGATCAAATTTAAGTTTTTCAGGACAAGATAGGCAACAGTCATGTTTAATATCTTACTCATTCTCTTACAATCAAAAAATTATGTCGTCATGAGTACTCAATAGATTTTTTTAAAAATAATGTGCCTTCTATTTCATTGTATTGAATTGAATTGATTTTTTATGAATGATTTTCTTTGAGGCTATGTTATTTTGCTGGGGACAAATTGCCTGATTGTCAGATGCAACTGTAATGATATAAAAAACATGTACTAGATGAAATGCCAAAAAGTTTCTGTTATCCATGTCACTACTCCCATCATTAAGAATTTAATTAAATTTATCTTTAAATGTCTTTCAGGGATGGGGGCATTTGTATGGACTTCATTTATATGTTAAAGCACACTGATATCTTTCTCTCTCTCTGTCTCTCTCTCCCTCTCCCTCTCTCTATAAAGAGTACACACAGGAGATTCCTCAGTTAATAATCAAAAGAATGACTTCCATTGATAGAACAGGAATGACTATGACAACAGTCAGTTTCTTGGGTGGACAGGGCTTTCTTAGTAACAGACTGATTTGAAATATGCAAAGAAGAGTTTTGAATATTGGATTCATGCTATATCTGGAAGCCCAGACCTCTGTGTAGCTAAGACTTACTATGAATAGGATGGCTTGCTCCTATTCCAGGTGAGCAGAATTAGCCTCAAAACAAAAAAAGAACACGTTTTCTCTGACTTTGCTTTTCCATTGCCTGCAAGAGAAGTGTAGAGGAGAGAGTCACATCATCAAGATGGCAGAATAGATGATCCCCACCATCACTCTCCCCCGCAATCAATCAACTTACCATGATAAAACACAAAAACTGCCATCCCAAGATCGCTGGAGCTTGGCAGAAGAGGAGGAAAGATCCACAGAATTTGAGAAGGTATGAAAGGCCACAGTGAGAGGGAGGAGGGAACTCTGACTATTCCAAGCCCCATCCATTTCCAGGGCTGGCATGGCACAAGACAAGGAGCAGTTGTCAGCACACAAAGCAGATGCCAAGAGATGGCAAAGCTGCAGCAGTGCCCTTTGTGTGAAGCTAATTGGAGTCTACTGGGGAGAAGGGTGCTTCAGAGTGCATCATCCCATCTTTCAGGCCAGCAAAGCCACTAGCAAGCATCCCCCAGACTTGCATAGGAGCAAAGAGCCACAGCTAATGGGAGGAAGGAACCACCCATATGTCAATGAGTCTTCATAAGGAGCTCATGCATGGCCTGCCCCATAGGAATCATTCGGAGTGCCAAGAGGGAGGCTAACCCAACAGGGAAACACTTGGGTGCACTATATGTGGTTTATTTGCCTTCTAATTGTCAGGGGTGCCATATGGTGAAGACAGGTCAGGGTGATAAAATTGCAGGGATGGTAGCTTGTATGAAAGACTCAGTCCTGGCTCAAAATTTTCACACAGCCTAGTGTGTCTCTGGTGATCTCACAAGACATGGAAGTGACTAAAAGGCCAACAATTAAAATCTGATCTGCACAGAAAGGTTTCCCAGTTTT
>NW_007735550.1:13157-18199 GCF_000696425.1 Galeopterus variegatus
AAAAAACAGACACGTACACAGAGACCAGAGACAAAACTCTGATATTAACCAGTATTAAACAACAAAAAACCCCTATAAAACCTGAAAAAGGTAGCCATTTCCTCAAATGTCCAAGCATCAATGTAAACATACAAAGATCAAGAAAGAGAACACAGAAATATGACACCATCAAAGAAAACAAACAAAGCACCAGCAGTAAACCTAGAAGAAAAGCAAATTTATGAAATGCCTGACAAAGCATTCAGAATAACCCTCTTTCTTCTTCTTCTTCTTCTTTTTTAAAAATTTCAAGTTCTCAATATACATTGTAGTTGATTTCCATGACCCTTTATCCATTCCTCTTCCTCCCCAGAATAACCCTCTTAAGAATGTTCAGGGAGTAACAAGAAAATACAGATAGAAAGTTAAATGATATCTGAAAAACAACTCAGAAGCATAACAAGAAACTTGACAGAGGAGTAGAATCAATTTTTTAAAAAACTCACACAAATAGAAATTTTAGAAATAAAGAATATATTATCTGAACTAAAAAACTTGATAGAAATCTCCAACAACAGACTCTATCAAAAAGAGTAAATAATCAGTGAGCTCAAACATACAATATATTAAATTATCCAATCAAAGGAGTAAAAAGAAAAAAGTAGTAAAATAAAAGGAAACAGAAACACAGCAATATGAAACTCCCTCATGTGAAATAACCTCCACATAATCAGCATACTCAAAGGATATAAAAAAGAAATGGATAGAAAACATATTGAAGGAAATAATGACTGAAAATTTTTCAAGTATGGAGAAAGATAACAGCATCCAGGTACAGGAAGCTCAGAGATCACCAATCAAATTCAATCAAAAGACAAACACCCCAAGCAACACCATAATCAAATTATTAAAAACAAAAGACAAAGAAAGAATACTGAAATCAGCAAGAGAAAAGAAACATATAACATTCAATGGAGCCCTAATATGTTCCTCAGTGTATATCTCAGTAGAAACCCAACAGGCCAGAGGGGAATGGAATGATATATTCAAAATGATGAAGGAAAAAGACTGTCAGCAACAATTTGGTATCCAGCAAAATTAACCTTCAAATATGAAGAAGAAATCAAGTCCCTAACAACCAAAAGCTATGGGAATTCATCAACACTAGACCTGCCTCATCATAAATGCTAAAAGGAACTCTTCAGTTTGAAAGAAAATGATGCTAAAGAGTAGCAAGAAAACATTTTCAGGAACATAACTCACTCATAAAGTAAGTTCACAGATAACTTCAGAATATTCCAATGTTATAAGGGTGTTGAATAAACCACTCATATCCTTAGTATAAAGACTAAAGGACAAAACTAACAAAACAATAATAAATTCAGCAGCCATATAAGAGATAGGCAATATTAAAAGATATTACTTGAAACAACAAAAAGTAGGGGGTAATGATGTCAAAGCATAGAGTCTGCTTTGGTTGTTTATTTTTATTTAGATATCAAACTTAAGTTATTAGTTTAAAATAATTATAACATTTTTTTGTAAGCCTTATGGTAACCATAACACAGAGACTTATAGGAGACATACTAAAATTAATAGAAAGAAATCAAAATATACTGCTAGAGAAAAACCACTCAAGCACAAAGAAAGATGGTAAGACCAGGAAGGGGGAAAAAAAAAAACAACAGAAAAAAGATCTACAAAACAACCAAAAAAAGTAACAAAATGGTAGTAAAAAGTCCCTATATTTCAGTAATAACTCTAAATGTAAGTGAATTAAATGCTTCAATTAAAAGTAACAGAATGGCTGAATGGATTATAAAACAAGAATCAGCAGTATGCTGCCTATAAGAAAATCACTTAACCTATAAAGACACAGATTGACTGAAAGTGAAGGGATAGAGAAAGATATATTATGCAAATGGAAATCAAACAACAGTAGGAGTAGCTATACTTAATACCAGATAAAATAGACTTTGAGTCAAGGAACACTAGAACAAGATAAGGAAGATCATTTTATAATGATAAAGGGATCAGTTCAATAAGAGGATAAAACAATTCTGAAGATATACACACACAGCACTGGAGCACCCAGATATATAAAGTAATTACTATTAGATCTAATGGGAGAGACAAAGTCCAACAAAATAGTTGGAGAGTTTAACACCCCACTTTTAGAAAAGGACAGATCATCCCGACAGAAAATTAACCAAGAAACATCAGAATTAATCTCTAGGCAAAACAAAATGGAAAACCTAGAAGAAATAGATAAATTCCTGGACACAAACTTACCAAGATTGATTCATGAAGAACAAGAAAACCTAAACAGACTAATAATGAGCAATGAGATTGAAACAGTAATAAATATCTCCCAACAAAGAAAAACCCAGGACCAGTTAGCTTCACTGCCAAATTCTACAAAACATTTAAAAAAGGACAAATACCTATTCTTCTCAAACTCTTCCAAAAAATTAAAGATGAGGGAATACTTCCAAACTCATTCTATGAAGCCAGTCATACTCTCATGCCCAAACTAGAAAAAGATGCAACAAAAAAATAAAACTACAGACCAATGAGAAAGACACAAAAGAAGAAAACTACAGATCAATTCCCTAGTGAATACAGATATCAAAATCCTCAACAAAATACTAGTGAATCAATCCGTAAACACATTAAAAAGATCATTCACCATGATAAAGCAGGGTTCATCCCAGGGATCTAAGGATAGTTCAACAAATGCAAATCAGTAAACATGATACATCACATCAACAGAATGATCATTTCAATAGATGCAGAGAAAACATTTGATAAAATCCAACATCGCTTCATGATAAAAACACTCAACAAATTAGGTATAGAAGAAATGTACATGCCCTGTATGACAAACCCACAGCTAACATCATACTGAGTGAACAAAAATTGGAGGCTTTTCATCTAAGACCTGGAACAAGACAAGGATGCCCACCTTCCCCACTTTTATTCAATATAATACCAAAACTTCTCCCAGCACAATAAGGTAAGAGAAAGCAATAAAGCCAACCAAATAAGAAAGCAGGAAGTCAAACTATCTCTATTTGCAGATGATGTAATTATATACTTAGAAAACCTACAGATTCCACCAAAAAATTACCAGAACTAATAAATAAATTCAGTATAATGGCAGGATGCACACAAAAATCAATAGCTTGTCTGTATGCCAATAATGAAATAGCCAAAGAAGAAATCAAGAAAATAATCCCATTCACAATAACCACCAAAAAATAAAATACCTAGTGGTAAATTTAACCAAGGAGGTGAAAAACTTGTACAATGAAAACTATAAAACACTGGTGAAAAAATGTTGAAGAGGACACAAATAAATGGAAAGATCTTCCATGTTCAAAGGTTAGAAGAATTAACATCATCCAAGTGTCCATATAACCCAAAGCAATCTATAGATTCAATGCAATCCCTATTAAAATACCAATGACATTCTTCACAGAAAAAGAAAAAATAATCTTAAAATTTGTATGGAATTACATAAAACCCTGTATAGCTAAAGCAATCTTGAACAAAAAGAACAAAGTTGCAGACATCACATCATCTGACTTCAAAATATACTGTAAAGCAATAGTAACCAAAACAGCATAGCACTGGCATAAAAGAAGATAAATAGACCAATAGAACAGAATACAGAGACCAGAAATAAATGTGTGTACTTACAGACAACTGATTTTTCCCAAAGGTGCCAAAAATATACACTGGGGAAAGGGCAGTTTCTTCAGTAAATGGTGCTGGGAAAACCAGACAGCCACATGCAGAACATAGAAACTAGACCTCTATGTCTCACCATATGCAAAAGTCAACTCAAAATGGATCAAATACCTAAATTTAAGACCTGATATTATGAAACTACTAAAAGAAAACATAGATAAAATGTTATACAAAATGGGAGTGGGCAGTGCTTTTTTGAGCAAGACCACAAAGGCACAGGCATATAAAGCAAAAATAGACAAATGGGACTACATCGATGTAAAAAGGTTCTGCACAGCAAGAAACACAATTACTATAGTGAAGAGACAACCCACATAAAGGGACAAAATTTTTGCAAACTACACATAAAACAAGGGACTAATATCCAGAATATGTAAAGAACTTGAACAATTCAACAACAAAAACAAATAGCTCAATTAAAACGTGGGCAAAGGCTCTGAACAGACATTTCTCAAAAGAAGACATACAAATGGCCAACAGGCACATGGAAAAATGGCCAAAATCACTAATCAGAGAAATGCAAATTGAAACCACAATAAGATATCATCTTACTCCAGTTAGAATGGCTATTATCAACAAGACAAAATAAATATTAGGATGCAGAGAAAAAGGACCTCTCCTACATTGTTGATGTGAATGTAAATTGGCCACTGTGGAAAACAGTATGGGGGTTCCTCAGAAAACTAAAAATTGAACTGTCTTATAACCAGTTATCTCACTACTGGGTAGATACCCACAGGAAATGAAATAAATATATCAAAAACATACCAACACTCCCATGTTCATTGTGATGCTATTCACAATAGCCAAGAGATGGAATCAGCCTAAATGTTTATCAATGATCAACAGATGAATGGATAAAAACCTGTGGTATATATACACAATGGGATACTATTAAGCTTCCAGAGAAAGAGAAAGAAAATGACCTATCATTTGCAGCAACATGTATGGAACTGGAAACCATCATGTTAAGTTAAATATGTTAGGCACAGAAAGACAAATACCACACGATATCACTCATACTTGGAATCTTAAAAAGAATTAAAAAACCACAAAATAAAGTGGTTCTCATAGAAGTGGAGGGTAGAATAATGGTTGCCAGAGGTGAGGGGGGTGAGGGGACAGCAGGGAAGTGAAGTAGTGGACTATGCTATCTCCCTTAAGTGAATCATTGTGCAGTACATGCACATATTGAAAAAACATACTGTACCTCACAGATAAGTACAAGTAAATGTTAAAATTAACCCCCCTGAAGGAAGGAAGGAAGGAAGGAAGGAAGGAAGGAAGGAAGGAAGGAAGGAAGGAAGGAA